>NC_061801.1:39175451-39475451 GCF_021462225.1 Girardinichthys multiradiatus | reverse complement strand
AAAAACATTAATAACTCAGGTTATCCTCCATCTATACGTCTTTAGTTGAAGAAAAAAACATTAATAACTCAGGTTATCCTCCATCTGTTCGTCTTTAGTTGAAGATAAAAACATTAATAACTCAGGTTATCCTCCATCTGTTCGTCTTTAGTTGAAGATAAAAACATTAATAACTCAGGTTATCCTCCATCTGTTCGTCTTTAGTTGAAGATAAAAACATTAATAACTCAGGTTATCCTCCATCTGTTCGTCTTTAGTTGAAGATAAAAACATTAATAACTCAGGTTATCCTCCATCTATACGTCTTTAGTTGAAGAAAAAAACATTAATAACTCAGGTTATCCTCCATCTATACGTCTTTA
The DNA here is from genome assembly GCF_021462225.1 of Girardinichthys multiradiatus. NCBI lineage: Eukaryota > Metazoa > Chordata > Actinopteri > Cyprinodontiformes > Goodeidae > Girardinichthys > Girardinichthys multiradiatus. Next base: position 39,475,089 of record NC_061801.1, on the reverse strand, counting down.
GTTGAAGAAAAAAACATTAATAACTCAGGTTATCCTCCATCTATACGTCTTTAGTTGAAGAAAAAAACATTAATAACTCAGGTTATCCTCCATCTGTTCGTCTTTAGTTGAAGAAAAAAACATTAATAACTCAGGTTATCCTCCATCTATACGTCTTTAGTTGAAGATAAAAACATTAATAACTCAGGTTATCCTCCATCTGTTCGTCTTTAGTTTAAGATAAAAACATTAATAACTCAGGTTATCCTCCATCTGTTCGTCTTTAGTTGAAGATAAAAACATTAATAACTCAGGTTATCCTCCATCTGTTCGTCTTTAGTTGAAGATAAAAACATTAATAACTCAGGTTATCCTCCATCTATACGTCTTTAGTTGAAGATAAAAACATTAATAACTCAGGTTATCCTCCATCTATACGTCTTTAGTTGAAGATAAAAACATTAATAACTCAGGTTATCCTCCATCTATACGTCTTTAGTTGAAGATAAAAACATTAATAACTCAGGTTATCCTCCATCTATACGTCTTTAGTTGAAGATAAAAACATTAATAACTCAGGTTATCCTCCATCTATACGTCTTTAGTTGAAGATAAAAACATTAATAACTCAGGTTATCCTCCATCTATACGTCTTTAGTTGAAGATAAAAACATTAATAACTCAGGTTATCCTCCATCTATACGTCTTTAGTTGAAGATAAAAACATTAATAACTCAGGTTATCCTCCATCTATACGTCTTTAGTTGAAGATAAAAACATTAATAACTCAGGTTATCCTCCATCTGTTCGTCTTTAGTTGAAGATAAAAACATTAATAACTCAGGTTATCCTCCATCTGTTCGTCTTTAGTTGAAGATAAAAACATTAATAACTCAGGTTATCCTCCATCTATACGTCTTTAGTTGAAGAAAAAAACATTAATAACTCAGGTTATCCTCCATCTATACGTCTTTAGTTGAAGAAAAAAACATTAATAACTCAGGTTATCCTCCATCTATACGTCTTTAGTTGAAGATAAAAACATTAATAACTCAGGTTATCCTCCATCTATACGTCTTTAGTTGAAGATAAAAACATTAATAACTCAGGTTATCCTCCATCTATACGTCTTTAGTTGAAGATAAAAACATTAATAACTCAGGTTATCCTCCATCTATACGTCTTTAGTTGAAGATAAAAACATTAATAACTCAGGTTATCCTCCATCTATACGTCTTTAGTTGAAGATAAAAACATTAATAACTCAGGTTATCCTCCATCTATACGTCTTTAGTTGAAGATAAAAACATTAATAACTCAGGTTATCCTCCATCTATACGTCTTTAGTTGAAGATAAAAACATTAATAACTCAGGTTATCCTCCATCTGTTCGTCTTTAGTTGAAGATAAAAACATTAATAACTCAGGTTATCCTCCATCTGTTCGTCTTTAGTTGAAGATAAAAACATTAATAACTCAGGTTATCCTCCATCTGTTCGTCTTTAGTTGAAGATAAAAACATTAATAACTCAGGTTATCCTCCATCTGTTCGTCTTTAGTTGAAGATAAAAACATTAATAACTCAGGTTATCCTCCATCTATACGTCTTTAGTTGAAGAAAAAAACATTAATAACTCAGGTTATCCTCCATCTATACGTCTTTAGTTGAAGAAAAAAACATTAATAACTCAGGTTATCCTCCATCTATACGTCTTTAGTTGAAGAAAAAAACATTAATAACTCAGGTTATCCTCCATCTATACGTCTTTAGTTGAAGAAAAAAACATTAATAACTCAGGTTATCCTCCATCTGTTCGTCTTTAGTTGAAGAAAAAAACATTAATAACTCAGGTTATCCTCCATCTATACGTCTTTAGTTTAAGATAAAAACATTAATAACTCAGGTTATCCTCCATCTGTTCGTCTTTAGTTTAAGATAAAAACATTAATAACTCAGGTTATCCTCCATCTATACGTCTTTAGTTGAAGATAAAAACATTAATAACTCAGGTTATCCTCCATCTATACGTCTTTAGTTGAAGATAAAAACATTAATAACTCAGGTTATCCTCCATCTATACGTCTTTAGTTGAAGATAAAAACATTAATAACTCAGGTTATCCTCCATCTATACGTCTTTAGTTGAAGATAAAAACATTAATAACTCAGGTTATCCTCCATCTATACGTCTTTAGTTGAAGATAAAAACATTAATAACTCAGGTTATCCTCCATCTGTTCGTCTTTAGTTGAAGATAAAAACATTAATAACTCAGGTTATCCTCCATCTATACGTCTTTAGTTGAAGATAAAAACATTAATAACTCAGGTTATCCTCCATCTGTTCGTCTTTAGTTGAAGATAAAAACATTAATAACTCAGGTTATCCTCCATCTGTTCGTCTTTAGTTGAAGATAAAAACATTAATAACTCAGGTTATCCTCCATCTATACGTCTTTAGTTGAAGAAAAAAACATTAATAACTCAGGTTATCCTCCATCTGTTCGTCTTTAGTTGAAGATAAAAACATTAATAACTCAGGTTATCCTCCATCTATACGTCTTTAGTTGAAGATAAAAACATTAATAACTCAGGTTATCCTCCATCTATACGTCTTTAGTTGAAGATAAAAACATTAATAACTCAGGTTATCCTCCATCTATACGTCTTTAGTTGAAGATAAAAACATTAATAACTCAGGTTATCCTCCATCTGTTCGTCTTTAGTTGAAGATAAAAACATTAATAACTCAGGTTATCCTCCATCTGTTCGTCTTTAGTTGAAGATAAAAACATTAATAACTCAGGTTATCCTCCATCTGTTCGTCTTTAGTTGAAGATAAAAACATTAATAACTCAGGTTATCCTCCATCTGTTCGTCTTTAGTTGAAGATAAAAACATTAATAACTCAGGTTATCCTCCATCTGTTCGTCTTTAGTTTAAGATAAAAACATTAATAACTCAGGTTATCCTCCATCTATACGTCTTTAGTTGAAGATAAAAACATTAATAACTCAGGTTATCCTCCATCTATACGTCTTTAGTTGAAGATAAAAACATTAATAACTCAGGTTATCCTCCATCTATACGTCTTTAGTTGAAGATAAAAACATTAATAACTCAGGTTATCCTCCATCTGTTCGTCTTTAGTTGAAGATAAAAACATTAATAACTCAGGTTATCCTCCATCTATACGTCTTTAGTTGAAGAAAAAAACATTAATAACTCAGGTTATCCTCCATCTGTTCGTCTTTAGTTGAAGATAAAAACATTAATAACTCAGGTTATCCTCCATCTATACGTCTTTAGTTGAAGATAAAAACATTAATAACTCAGGTTATCCTCCATCTATACGTCTTTAGTTGAAGATAAAAACATTAATAACTCAGGTTATCCTCCATCTATACGTCTTTAGTTGAAGATAAAAACATTAATAACTCAGGTTATCCTCCATCTATTCGTCTTTAGTTGAAGATAAAAACATTAATAACTCAGGTTATCCTCCATCTATACGTCTTTAGTTGAAGATAAAAACATTAATAACTCAGGTTATCCTCCATCTGTTCGTCTTTAGTTGAAGATAAAAACATTAATAACTCAGGTTATCCTCCATCTGTTCGTCTTTAGTTGAAGATAAAAACATTAATAACTCAGGTTATCCTCCATCTATACGTCTTTAGTTGAAGATAAAAACATTAATAACTCAGGTTATCCTCCATCTGTTCGTCTTTAGTTGAAGATAAAAACATTAATAACTCAGGTTATCCTCCATCTATACGTCTTTAGTTGAAGATAAAAACATTAATAACTCAGGTTATCCTCCATCTGTTCGTCTTTAGTTGAAGATAAAAACATTAATAACTCAGGTTATCCTCCATCTATACGTCTTTAGTTGAAGATAAAAACATTAATAACTCAGGTTATCCTCCATCTGTTCGTCTTTAGTTGAAGATAAAAACATTAATAACTCAGGTTATCCTCCATCTGTTCGTCTTTAGTTGAAGATAAAAACATTAATAACTCAGGTTATCCTCCATCTATACGTCTTTAGTTGAAGATAAAAACATTAATAACTCAGGTTATCCTCCATCTGTTCGTCTTTAGTTGAAGATAAAAACATTAATAACTCAGGTTATCCTCCATCTGTTCGTCTTTAGTTGAAGATAAAAACATTAATAACTCAGGTTATCCTCCATCTGTTCGTCTTTAGTTGAAGATAAAAACATTAATAACTCAGGTTATCCTCCATCTATACGTCTTTAGTTGAAGATAAAAACATTAATAACTCAGGTTATCCTCCATCTGTTCGTCTTTAGTTGAAGATAAAAACATTAATAACTCAGGTTATCCTCCATCTGTTCGTCTTTAGTTGAAGATAAAAACATTAATAACTCAGGTTATCCTCCATCTATACGTCTTTAGTTGAAGAAAAAAACATTAATAACTCAGGTTATCCTCCATCTATACGTCTTTAGTTGAAGAAAAAAACATTAATAACTCAGGTTATCCTCCATCTATACGTCTTTAGTTGAAGAAAAAAACATTAATAACTCAGGTTATCCTCCATCTATACGTCTTTAGTTGAAGAAAAAAACATTAATAACTCAGGTTATCCTCCATCTGTTCGTCTTTAGTTGAAGAAAAAAACATTAATAACTCAGGTTATCCTCCATCTATACGTCTTTAGTTGAAGAAAAAAACATTAATAACTCAGGTTATCCTCCATCTGTTCGTCTTTAGTTGAAGATAAAAACATTAATAACTCAGGTTATCCTCCATCTATTCATCTTTAGTTGAAGATAAAAACATTAATAACTCAAGTTATCCTCCATCTGTTCGTCTTTAGTTTAAGATAAAAACATTAATAACTCAGGTTATCCTCCATCTATACGTCTTTAGTTGAAGAAAAAAACATTAATAACTCAGGTTATCCTCCATCTATACGTCTTTAGTTGAAGAAAAAAACATTAATAACTCAGGTTATCCTCCATCTATACGTCTTTAGTTGAAGATAAAAACATTAATAACTCAGGTTATCCTCCATCTGTTCGTCTTTAGTTGAAGATAAAAACATTAATAACTCAGGTTATCCTCCATCTGTTCGTCTTTAGTTGAAGAAAAAAACATTAATAACTCAGGTTATCCTCCATCTGTTCGTCTTTAGTTGAAGATAAAAACATTAATAACTCAGGTTATCCTCCATCTGTTCGTCTTTAGTTTAAGATAAAAACATTAATAACTCAGGTTATCCTCCATCTATTCATCTTTAGTTGAAGATAAAAACATTAATAACTCAGGTTATCCTCCATCTGTTCGTCTTTAGTTTAAGATAAAAACATTAATAACTCAGGTTATCCTCCATCTGTTCGTCTTTAGTTGAAGATAAAAACATTAATAACTCAGGTTATCCTCCATCTGTTCGTCTTTAGTTGAAGATAAAAACATTAATAACTCAGGTTATCCTCCATCTATACGTCTTTAGTTGAAGATAAAAACATTAATAACTCAGGTTATCCTCCATCTATACGTCTTTAGTTGAAGATAAAAACATTAATAACTCAGGTTATCCTCCATCTGTTCGTCTTTAGTTGAAGATAAAAACATTAATAACTCAGGTTATCCTCCATCTGTTCGTCTTTAGTTTAAGATAAAAACATTAATAACTCAGGTTATCCTCCATCTATACGTCTTTAGTTGAAGATAAAAACATTAATAACTCAGGTTATCCTCCATCTATACGTCTTTAGTTGAAGATAAAAACATTAATAACTCAGGTTATCCTCCATCTATACGTCTTTAGTTGAAGATAAAAACATTAATAACTCAGGTTATCCTCCATCTGTTCGTCTTTAGTTGAAGATAAAAACATTAATAACTCAGGTTATCCTCCATCTGTTCGTCTTTAGTTGAAGAAAAAAACATTAATAACTCAGGTTATCCTCCATCTATACGTCTTTAGTTGAAGATAAAAACATTAATAACTCAGGTTATCCTCCATCTATACGTCTTTAGTTGAAGATAAAAACATTAATAACTCAGGTTATCCTCCATCTGTTCGTCTTTAGTTGAAGATAAAAACATTAATAACTCAGGTTATCCTCCATCTGTTCGTCTTTAGTTGAAGATAAAAACATTAATAACTCAGGTTATCCTCCATCTGTTCGTCTTTAGTTGAAGATAAAAACATTAATAACTCAGGTTATCCTCCATCTGTTCGTCTTTAGTTTAAGATAAAAACATTAATAACTCAGGTTATCCTCCATCTATACGTCTTTAGTTGAAGATAAAAACATTAATAACTCAGGTTATCCTCCATCTGTTCGTCTTTAGTTGAAGATAAAAACATTAATAACTCAGGTTATCCTCCATCTGTTCGTCTTTAGTTGAAGATAAAAACATTAATAACTCAGGTTATCCTCCATCTGTTCGTCTTTAGTTGAAGATAAAAACATTAATAACTCAGGTTATCCTCCATCTGTTCGTCTTTAGTTGAAGATAAAAACATTAATAACTCAGGTTATCCTCCATCTGTTCGTCTTTAGTTGAAGATAAAAACATTAATAACTCAGGTTATCCTCCATCTATACGTCTTTAGTTGAAGATAAAAACATTAATAACTCAGGTTATCCTCCATCTGTTCGTCTTTAGTTGAAGATAAAAACATTAATAACTCAGGTTATCCTCCATCTGTTCATCTTTAGTTGAAGAAAAAAACATTAATAACTCAGGTTATCCTCCATCTGTTCGTCTTTAGTTTAAGATAAAAACATTAATAACTCAGGTTATCCTCCATCTGTTCGTCTTTAGTTGAAGATAAAAACATTAATAACTCAGGTTATCCTCCATCTGTTCGTCTTTAGTTGAAGATAAAAACATTAATAACTCAGGTTATCCTCCATCTATACGTCTTTAGTTGAAGATAAAAACATTAATAACTCAGGTTATCCTCCATCTATACGTCTTTAGTTGAAGATAAAAACATTAATAACTCAGGTTATCCTCCATCTGTTCGTCTTTAGTTGAAGATAAAAACATTAATAACTCAGGTTATCCTCCATCTATACGTCTTTAGTTGAAGATAAAAACATTAATAACTCAGGTTATCCTCCATCTATACGTCTTTAGTTGAAGATAAAAACATTAATAACTCAGGTTATCCTCCATCTATACGTCTTTAGTTGAAGATAAAAACATTAATAACTCAGGTTATCCTCCATCTGTTCGTCTTTAGTTGAAGATAAAAACATTAATAACTCAGGTTATCCTCCATCTGTTCGTCTTTAGTTGAAGATAAAAACATTAATAACTCAGGTTATCCTCCATCTGTTCGTCTTTAGTTGAAGATAAAAACATTAATAACTCAGGTTATCCTCCATCTGTTCGTCTTTAGTTTAAGATAAAAACATTAATAACTCAGGTTATCCTCCATCTGTTCGTCTTTAGTTGAAGATAAAAACATTAATAACTCAGGTTATCCTCCATCTATACGTCTTTAGTTGAAGATAAAAACATTAATAACTCAGGTTATCCTCCATCTATACGTCTTTAGTTGAAGATAAAAACATTAATAACTCAGGTTATCCTCCATCTGTTCGTCTTTAGTTGAAGATAAAAACATTAATAACTCAGGTTATCCTCCATCTGTTCGTCTTTAGTTGAAGATAAAAACATTAATAACTCAGGTTATCCTCCATCTTTTCGTCTTTAGTTGAAGATAAAAACATTAATAACTCAGGTTATCCTCCATCTGTTCGTCTTTAGTTGAAGATAAAAACATTAATAACTCAGGTTATCCTCCATCTGTTCGTCTTTAGTTGAAGATAAAAACATTAATAACTCAGGTTATCCTCCATCTGTTCGTCTTTAGTTGAAGATAAAAACATTAATAACTCAGGTTATCCTCCATCTATACGTCTTTAGTTGAAGATAAAAACATTAATAACTCAGGTTATCCTCCATCTGTTCGTCTTTAGTTGAAGATAAAAACATTAATAACTCAGGTTATCCTCCATCTGTTCGTCTTTAGTTGAAGATAAAAACATTAATAACTCAGGTTATCCTCCATCTGTTCGTCTTTAGTTGAAGATAAAAACATTAATAACTCAGGTTATCCTCCATCTGTTCGTCTTTAGTTGAAGATAAAAACATTAATAACTCAGGTTATCCTCCATCTGTTCGTCTTTAGTTGAAGATAAAAACATTAATAACTCAGGTTATCCTCCATCTGTTCGTCTTTAGTTGAAGATAAAAACATTAATAACTCAGGTTATCCTCCATCTATACGTCTTTAGTTGAAGATAAAAACATTAATAACTCAGGTTATCCTCCATCTGTTCGTCTTTAGTTGAAGATAAAAACATTAATAACTCAGGTTATCCTCCATCTGTTCGTCTTTAGTTGAAGATAAAAACATTAATAACTCAGGTTATCCTCCATCTATACGTCTTTAGTTGAAGATAAAAACATTAATAACTCAGGTTATCCTCCATCTGTTCGTCTTTAGTTGAAGATAAAAACATTAATAACTCAGGTTATCCTCCATCTGTTCGTCTTTAGTTGAAGATAAAAACATTAATAACTCAGGTTATCCTCCATCTATACGTCTTTAGTTGAAGATAAAAACATTAATAACTCAGGTTATCCTCCATCTGTTCGTCTTTAGTTGAAGATAAAAACATTAATAACTCAGGTTATCCTCCATCTGTTCATCTTTAGTTGAAGATAAAAACATTAATAACTCAGGTTATCCTCCATCTGTTCGTCTTTAGTTGAAGATAAAAACATTAATAACTCAGGTTATCCTCCATCTGTTCGTCTTTAGTTGAAGATAAAAACATTAATAACTCAGGTTATCCTCCATCTGTTCGTCTTTAGTTGAAGATAAAAACATTAATAACTCAGGTTATCCTCCATCTGTTCGTCTTTAGTTGAAGATAAAAACATTAATAACTCAGGTTATCCTCCATCTATACGTCTTTAGTTGAAGATAAAAACATTAATAACTCAGGTTATCCTCCATCTGTTCGTCTTTAGTTGAAGATAAAAACATTAATAACTCAGGTTATCCTCCATCTGTTCGTCTTTAGTTGAAGATAAAAACATTAATAACTCAGGTTATCCTCCATCTATACGTCTTTAGTTGAAGATAAAAACATTAATAACTCAGGTTATCCTCCATCTGTTCGTCTTTAGTTGAAGATAAAAACATTAATAACTCAGGTTATCCTCCATCTGTTCATCTTTAGTTGAAGATAAAAACATTAATAACTCAGGTTATCCTCCATCTATTTGTGTTATTGTAATCTGTCCCATAATGAAAGAAGTTAAGCCGGCACACAGTGGCTGTTTCTGGCTGGAAGCATGTATTGAACCATACTTACTGTCAGGTTCTTTACTATCAGCAGCTGCTGGTTTTAAATCCTGCATGCTGGAACCAGTCACTGAAGACTAAATACCCGCCAGTAATCACACTACTATATGTTAATGGTTGCTTAAAGAAACATAACATGATCCTGACAAGTTGTGAAATGTAAACACAAACTGTTTGTAATTTAGATTTCTAAATGCTTGACAGGCACAGAGAGCCTGAATGGAAGTTGAAAACCTCGTTAACACGTATTGCAGTCGGCTGCTCTTCATTATATGCATATTACTGCATAAAGTGATAGTTTCACTGTTAACCATCAGTGGAAAACTTTAAGTTACTGTTTATTGTTACTCTAAACCCAGATTCATTCGGCTCCCTGCTCATCCTGTGACACCTCATTCAGTTTTATCACGGGTCCCTGCTTACAGATGGTGCCACCTTCACTATTCAAACCTTCACAGAGCCAAACATGTAGAGTTTATTGGACCAGCCAACAGGAAGGCTAAGCTCTTCCATCAGGGTTTTCCAGGTGAGGTTTAGGAAATCACAACATTTTCTTGTTGGTTTCCAGATGAATACGAGCCTGCTGGGCAGCATCGGGATGCTGAACTCGGCGCCTCAGCTCCGCTGCATCAAGACCTACCAGGTTCCTCCGGTGCAGCCCGCGTCGCCGGGATCGCAGAACCACCTGAAGCTCGCCCGCCTCATCTGGACCTCCAACCGCAACGTTATCCTGATGGCCCATGACGGCAAGGAGCATCGCTTCACGGTGTAATCTTGATCGGACCGAGTCCCAGTCCGACAAATCTGGACCTGAATGATGGTTTGGGATTAGAGGCAGATTCATCGGGTGGTTCTGATCATTTACATTACCTGATAAAAATGCCTAAATTTAGTGAAGTCCAGCTGGAGCAGAAAGGTCCAAACCCAAACTCACGTCCAGGTTTGGTTCCTCTTTTATCTGCTGCTATGATCATGGTGGAGGAAGTTCTGTTTACGTTCTGATTTGTGTCGATGTCATTTTTTAATTCCTTTCTGTCTCATCATTCCTATTTATTTGTTGAAGTTTCTGTAACGTTTTTAGTTTGTTTCTGTTCTGAATCGGATCTTCTGACCATAAACCAAACAGCAGGACTGAAAACATCCTGGATGGCTTCATGTTTCTGATTCATATCAAGAGAAAGAAGGAAACTTTAGCTGAACTTTGTTGCTTGTGAACACAGAAGGCCGACACCATTTTCAGTTTTCCACACGTGCGCTTTGGCTTTAATTTGGATTTTTGTGACACCTTGGTTGTTTTCATCGTCTCTGTGCTTCACAGATGTGTGTGTGTGTGTGTGTGTGTGTTTGCACCAGGGTAGATTCTCAGCGTTAAACACACATTCTCACCTCAGACGGGTTCTCCTAAAAGCCAGGGTCCAGTTGAAACGATGGAGCGGCAGCCATCAAAGGAAGAAGAAATAACTTAAGGACACAAAATGACTTTTATTCTTATTTGAGATGCATTTACATTTAATCCCATATTTAGGTTCGATGCGTTTGCACCTGTCACTACTTAGCTGTTGTATGTAAATATTGATCTTTTTTCACACACATGCTTATTTTTGTGAGTTTCTGGTGAGCCTGACTGAGTTGGTTGGGGTCAAACGTTGTCTTCACAATCAGCTTCTTCATGCTTCTTCTGATCAGTGTCTGCTCAGAGCTGCTGTTTCCGCCGCTGCAGTGAACGTCTCGTCCTGTTCGCTTTGTTTCTCGTGGCTCGGTGTGAGCGTCTGCCTGCTGCCGGTTAGACATTCATGAGTTTGTTTCCTGACATTTAATTAGCTGAACAGTTGGAGTCTTCATTTGAAAACATCAGATGGCCAAAGGATGAGGAGGAACTGATGAAAACATCTATAAAACACTGAAATGGCAGACGGTATTAGCTCTTTTTTCCTCTATTTCAGATTTTATTGATGTTCAACATCTTTGTTTCAGTTTAAAGCAACGATTGAACCGTATTTACTTCCTGAGCCACTCCTTATATTTCTATGTACATCCCAAGGATCTCCAGTAGAGCGGTTCTGGCTTCTCCTCCTGCTGGAAATCCAGAAAAGGCCTCAAGGTTTTCCCAGAACGTTTTTCTTACCTGCTCTAAAACATTTACTGGAGACACCGGTGAAAGTTTTCCTTCCTGCCCTGGTTCTCAACCTGCGGCACATGTACCACCGGTGGTACTCTGGCCGGCTGTAGTGGTACTCAGAGGGAATTTTACAACTGGAACCTTTGGGATTCGTTGATATCCTCGCTGATCAGCCTAGCCGTTAACACGCTGTACTAACATGAAGGAGGCTGAACGGTTCTGCTCTTGTCAAACAGTTCATTTGATGCAAATCGTCACAAGTGCAAAAACAAAGTGTTTCAAACAAAGTGTATTTGCAAGGCAGCCATGTTGGATTTTGAGGCCTTCGGCTGGTCAGAAACCTCAACTATAAACTTAGAAATTTCAAATTGGGAGGAAAAATGGAAATCATAATTATTTTTCAATCATGCCTGATAGATCTTTTTTACGACATAACAGCAGAAACTAAAAAAATCAAGTTATCTGTCAAGATGGCTGTACTTCTAGTATAGTTCTGGTACAGAACCGCTGCTTTAGTTGTTTTGTACCAGACGTTTGGGGTTAAACGTAGCGCTGCGTCAACCAGAGAAACCGGTAAATGTTTGGCAGTTTAGGGAAAAATGATGTTGGAATTGACCCAGAATTTTCCTCCTCATCCCTGGTAAAATCTTTGGATTTCTACCAAAACCTTCACCAAAGATGAGACTGTTATTACTATTATTATAATTATTATTATTAAAACCTTTATCAGAACCACAAATTTGTCCCAGAACTCTTTGTTTTCTCTCAGATCTGCTTGAACATTAAATTACTGTCCAACATTTTCACCAGGAAAGTTTTTTACTTTAGTAAAACTTCCTGATTTGTTTTCCTGTTTTTTTTTTTTTTGTTTTTTTTTAGAGGAGCTAATTTTAACGTTATCTCTAGTGAAAGTTTCGCATTTTTACCAAAACTAAACCTTTTCTAATGTTGAAACTTTAATCTGAGGTTCCAACTGTTTCTTCAAATCTTTCTTTTATTGAATAATTGTTTTTATTGGAGGAAATGTTGTATTTGTGCTTTTTGTTGTGAGTTGGGTTAAAACTGGATCTCCTCGGTGCTGCAGATTATGGACCGGGTCTTTGTAGATTTTACTGCTTTAAAATGTTGTCAAACGTTTAGCAATCAGTTTTATTCAGAGGAAACTATCTACATATAAATCTATATAAAATAATATCTCTAAAATGGGTATTTTCTGTCAGACTTGCGTTTACTCAATCTGCTGTCAGAAAGCTTCTCACAGTGTAACACACCTGTACACCCGAGCGTGTCAAAGCTTTTCACAAGTTGTTCTTCTCCTTAAAGGAAAAAACCCACATCCAGGATCTGGTCAGAGGGATTTCTGAATCATCCTGACAGCTCTGAGATCTTAATCTTTCCCTTTCAGCAGCACTCTCTTAACAGTTTGAGGAAATATGTTTTCGGCAGCCTCCCGGGGGAGGACAGGTGAGAAAAATGAGGGAGGCAGAGAGGGAGAGGCGAAGAGTAAGTAAGGAGCGAGGAGGATCAGAGCATCCGAGCAGAAAAAGGAGCTTCTGTGGTGAAGGCAGTGAACCTTCAACACAGAGAGTAAAAAACTACAAACCACAAAGAAAAACTCTCCTATGACTTTAATCTAATGTTATTATTTAAAGCAAATAAGTTATTTTGAACAGATTTTAGGCCCATTCTGTCAGCTTTTTGATATTGTTTACAGTGACTTCAGTGTTGATATTGTGTGAAGTGATGCATGTATATGAGCTTTCCTCGATGTAACACAGCTGCTGAAATCGTATCAATGTGTCGTATTAAAATGGATTAAATGTGAGTTGATGTTTAATAAAGACATAGATGAAGCTTTGGCTCCAGTTTTGGTTTTTTGTATCGTTCCCATTTCTTCTCAAGATGAATGCTTTGGATTTTATTTGGGATTACTTTGGCTTTAAACCGGAAGAAAAAGGTTGTAAGTACAGCGGTGAGTGTAGTGGCGGCAAAGGCCTCAAACATGACGACCTTGCATGAGCATTTATGTGTTCACCATCCGGCTCAGTATGCTACGCTGTCACTCACGACCGGTTGCTCGGAGCAGTGTGTCTGGGAGCAGAAGCCTGGAGACTTAGCAAACTGGCACCCTACGAACAAGTTTAAAAGCACTTTTTGGAGAGTGTTAGTCACTCCTGAACCAGAGACGTCTGCAACATCTCTCTATGGAGAAAACGACTGGACTATTTCCCAGTGATCCAAGGTCCTCTCTTTAAATCAAAGTAAACGTTGGATCGATGCAGAAATTCATGCAAAAGGAGCCACAGCCATTTATTGAGTACAGACAGTGTGGAGTACTTGGACATGCCGTTCAGTAGGCCCACTGGTCCGCTAAGTCGCAGTCATCAGCAATAACAGTAAATGCTTGAAATACATCTCTCTGTCTGGAATGAATGTATACAACTGAACTTCTGAAATAACTTGTGTTGCACACTGAGATAAACGGTGACAGTAGCTGTACAGAACCTGGGCGGCCCAAACATTTGGTGTGAAAACAGAAAATAAATAGAGAAATGTTACATTTTCGGCTTCAACCTGTGAGACACAAAGTTCTTCATCTCCACAGCATCGTCCAGGTTTCTCTGGTCGACCGGATGCAGCAGGAGCTTCAGCTGCAGGTGTCAGGGTTCGATTGGAGGGATCCACCTTTAATGATGAAAAAACAAGATCTTATTGCTGAAAACAGATGAACCTCTTATGATAAAAGATTAATAAAATCAAACTTCTGTAAAATAAAAACTAAAAAGACCAACTCTCATTAAAACAATTTGAATCATTCCTGAACTTTGATCTGATCATAGATCAAAGTTCAACGCAGGAATAGATCAATTCCTTCTCCCTCCGATCTTCTCACCTTCCTGATACATTTAACTGATGATCAAACTGCATCAGGTGTCTGGATTCACAGAAAATCATGTCTGTTCATGACTTGGAAGCAGAAATATGGTTAAAGTGTTGGATATGTGTGTAAATTAACTGTTATTCAGGTATTTTATCTTCCCTGTAAGATATTGAACTGAATCTGACAAAAAATCAAATACATAAAATCTTTGTTTCTGCTTTGCATCAGTAACAAGCAGCAAAAGAAAATCTTTAAAACCAAATTACTTTCACATTTCTCCTTTCTAGTGTTTCTTTATTTTGTACATTTTCTGATTTCTTTTGTCCTTTTTAGCTTTTTTTTCTTATTAAATAATTAGCTTTGACTTTCTTTTCTGTTGGTTTTTATAAGAAGACAACTGAGTCTGTGTCATAGTTCACTGTAGGAAAAAAATCCAAATATGTTGCGTTTGATACTGGTTTATTTACCAGCAGTTCTAGGTTTAATGTTGCTCGATGGTGGGTGGCTTCAGCAGCAGTGTGTGTCTATGTTCCCTGTGATGGACTGGTGACCTGTCCAGGGTGTCCCCCGTCTCTGGAGAAGGGCACCAGCTCCCACCCCACCCCACCCTGCAAGGACAAGCAGGTATAGACAATGGATGGATTTAATTCAAAAATACAAAGAAATTACCAAAAACTGTTTAAAAAGTAAAACACAGGTAATGCGGCGGTGGTGCAGGGGTAAAGCGTGCGACTTATGTATGGAGGCTACGGTCCTCGGCTCAACCATCACAGGTTTGAGTCCCAACCCGTTTACTGTTGCTGCATGACTTCCCCTCTGTCCACCCCATGTCCTGTTGGTCAACTTACAAAACAAAGGCCACTAGTGCCACAAAAAAAAAAAAAAAATTACAATATATGACCATGTTTTCTTTAGTAAAAATCCAAGCATTTTTAAAATTACCAATTTATTTTGGTGTAAAACATGACATTTTCTAGTAAATTTTCATTTAGCAGCTTCAGGTAATTCTTGTTTCCACCCTTGTGTTCGTGAAAGTTTAGTTTCTCAGAATAGTTAAAGTTTTGGTCTTTATCTGCTTACTGTGAGTCACACCTGAAATGAAGGTTTATTCAGTGTAACATCACATCTCAACATGGTCAAAGTGAGAGCAGACTGGGGACGTTGGCAAGCCAGAAACTTCTTCCACAGGTTGGATATCTAACTCTTCAAAGGTCTGCAGGTTGTTTCTCAGGTTCCACGAGGAGGCTTCTGAAATCACGAGAGACAAGAGATGATGAGAAAAATGTTAAGCTGCAGCTGATCAATACCATCAATAACCTGATGGGGGTTCAGACTGAAAGCTGATTAAAGGCAGCGGCTGAAACCAGACGGGGCGGGAGGAGAGATCCTACAAGAAAATAAAAGAAAGAAAGAATGCAGAGGATGTGCGATAAATAGAGCTGCAGGTCAAAGGTTAAAGCCATTAATAGGATCTGATATTTGTCCTGAGAAAAAAATCCTGAAAAAAAAGAAACTATAGATGAAACTACAGCTGTCTCCAGGTGCTGCTCATCAAATGTCTTATTAATGTACCATCAGTGTAAACACTGCTATAAAACCAGGGGTTTTGCTAGTTTGCTTTTTTTTTGAGCATACAGTTGTCTGTTAACACTATGCCAAGGCAGAAAGACATCAGCAATTACCTTACAGAAGCAAACGTTGCTGCCCATGATTCTGGGAGGGGTTGTAAGGTCATTTCCAAATTGTCTGAAGTTCAAGAGAGAGAGACTATTCCCAAATGACACCATTAAGGACAATCACTTCATATCAACTGTAAAGCACGGTAGTGGAGGGTAGAAATCTGTAAGGGAGCAAATAATTTCTCATTGCACTGTATTTGACCATAAATCAGCAACAAATCCACGATTTTCATTTGCTTTAATGCCTGATTTTCTTTCATTTCTGTTGTCCTGACAGCTCTCTGAGGGGTCATCTGGAATAAAGATCCCAGCTGGAGTTCACTTCCTCTGGTCTCAGATTAGTTAATTGATTTTCTGAGTGTAGCAGCTGACTAAACTCACTTGTTTATTTTCTCCTCCTCAAATGTTTCCCACATCTTTGTTCTTGTTTAGTCTTTTTTAGTATAAATGTGAATTTTTTGGAGACCATTCAGCCTCATTTCATGTATTTCTCCATTATTGATGTTCCCAAAAAGTTTTTTCCCTCTCAGATATAAACAGATTATCCAGAGACCTGCAGTTGTTTGTGATCAATAAGATCTCTGAGCTGGACGTGAGAAAATCTCTACTTCTGCAAATGTTTCGTTGCAACTAGGCTGATTGATACGAGCCAGTTTCAGCTACAGTACAGCAGTATCCCTGCTTTGGAAATAGTCTTTAAGTAATCCTTTCAAAATAAAGGACTACCCACAACCCCTTAGAATGGGTCTATATACAGTATACAGGTCCTTCTCAAAATATTAGCATATTGTGATAAAGTTCATTATTTTCCATAATGTCATGATGAAAATTTAACATTCATATATTTTAGATTTATTGCACACTTACTGAAATATTTCAGGTCTTTTATTGTCTTAATACGGATGATTTTGGCATACAGCTCATGAAAACCCAAAATTCCTATCTCACAAAATTAGCATATTTCATCCGACCAATAAAAGAAAAGTGTTTTTAATACAAAAAACGTCAACCTTCAAATAATCATGTACAGTTATGCACTCAATACTTGGTCGGGAATCCTTTGGCAGAAATGACTGCTTCAATGCGGCGTGGCATGGAGGCAATCAGCCTGTGGCACTGCTGAGGTCTTATGGAGGCCCAGGATGCTTCAATAGCGGCCTTTAGCTCATCCAGAGTGTTGGGTCTTGAGTCTCTCAACGTTCTCTTCACAATATCCCACAGATTCTCTATGGGGTTCAGGTCAGGAGAGTTGGCAGGCCAATTGAGCACAGTGATACCATGGTCAGTAAACCATTTACCAGTGGTTTTGGCACTGTGAGCAGGTGCCAGGTCGTGCTGAAAAATGAAATCTTCATCTCCATAAAGCTTTTCAGCAGATGGAAGCATGAAGTGCTCCAAAATCTCCTGATAGCTAGCTGCATTGACCCTGCCCTTGATAAAACACAGTGGACCAACACCAGCAGCTGACACGGCACCCCAGACCATCACTGACTGTGGGTACATGACACTGGACTTCTGGCATTTTGGCATTTCCTTCTCCCCAGTCTTCCTCCAGACTCTGGCACCTTGATTTCCGAATGACATGCAGAATTTGCTTTCATCCGAAAAAAGTACTTTGGACCACTGAGCAACAGTCCAGTGCTGCTTCTCTGTAGCCCAGGTCAGGCGCTTCTGCCGCTGTTTCTGGTTCAAAAGTGGCTTGACCTGGGGAATGCGGCACCTGTAGCCCATTTCCTGCACACGCCTGTGCACGGTGGCTCTGGATGTTTCTACTCCAGACTCAGTCCACTGCTTCCGCAGGTCCCCCAAGGTCTGGAATCGGCCCTTCTCCACAATCTTCCTCAGGGTCCGGTCACCTCTTCTCGTTGTGCAGCGTTTTCTGCCACACTTTTTCCTTCCCACAGACTTCCCACTGAGGTGCCTTGATACAGCACTCTGGGAACAGCCTATTCGTTCAGAAATTTCTTTCTGTGTCTTACCCTCTTGCTTGAGGGTGTCAATAGTGGCCTTCTGGACAGCAGTCAGGTCGGCAGTCTTACCCATGATTGGGGTTTTGAGTGATGAACCAGGCTGGGAGTTTTAAAGGCCTCAGGAATCTTTTGCAGGTGTTTAGAGTTAACTCGTTGATTCAGATGATTAGGTTCATAGCTCGTTTAGAGACCCTTTTAATGATATGCTAATTTTGTGAGATAGGAATTTTGGGTTTTCTTGAGCTGTATGCCAAAATCATCCGTATTAAGACAATAAAAGACCTGAAATATTTCAGTTAGTGTGCAATGAATCTAAAATATATGAATGTTAAATTTTCATCATGACATTATGGAAAATAATGAACTTTATCCCAATATGCTAATATTTTGAGAAGGACCTGTATGTTGTAATTTGTAAGTTTTTTCCCCCCACAACGATTTAGGATCCCATGTTCAGATCTTTGTTTTGTTTGGACAATTCTGTTTGGTGTTTCTGCTCTTTGAATTAGACGTTTTTAAATTCTTCCTCCTCCTTCGGTTTTGAAGTCATTTTTTGATTTGCTCTACCAAAGGTTGAGGGTTGCTGATGATGTATTTATAGGAAGAATCAGGTTTAACCTGGACCAAACCTTAACAGTCGTTACATAAACAATGTTTACTTACAAAGTTAGAAAAATATGATTATGTTGCAAGTAATGACTGTATTGAACTGAGAGCCAGAAAAGGCCAGAAATAAAATAAATTGTTAGTTCATTTAAATTTAATTGTTCAATCATTTTATCTTAAGTCAGCATTGACACAGTTTAAACAAGAATTAAATCAGTCTTGGCTTAAATAAGTCATTATTAAAGCCTTCTAGGACTTGGACTAGCTAGCTAATGAGCTAGCAGCAAATATTTAGAATCCAGGTACCCTAAAAGTTTTACATTTAGTATGCTAACTAGACTCCGTAATTTATGGTGAACTTGTCATGTGGAAATTTATTTAGCTAGCTAAATAGCTAGTTATTCAATGTAGCCAGCTAACCACTTTATGAAAAAAAATTAGCTTGCTAGCTACCCTGCATTTATGGTGGATTTCTCATGTAACTTATCTGGTAATTTAGACAAAGATCTTTACATTTGAATAGGTTCCTATAAAACATAGTGGACTTTACACGTTGGCATTTATAGCTAAACAGTTAACTAGCTAGCTTACTAAGCATCGTATTATTAACAGCATACAGATGTTTTTATTTCCTCATTTCTAGTTGAATAAAAAAACAATGTGTTCATATAAAATATTTCCCATAAAAATATGTAATTCTATGCAAATTAATCTTTCTTCTGTCTGTTCCTGGAAAGCTATATTATCTTCAAGGTTAGAGGTCTTTGTACAAATAAACCAAACTGAGGAAGAGTGACAGTACCCTGCTTCTTCTTTATCAGACTGATTGCAGCTTCTTCATAGTTTATAAAGTCATTAAAGACATTCAGCTTGTCCACAGTGAGTGTTTAAAGATGCTTTGACCCAAGTTCACTGTAACCATGCTGGCAGCAGGCCTCAAGTCTCTGGAAGTTCTTTGTCATAAACTTGATCGATTCAGAATCAAAGCAATAAAGACAGTTGTTGGAAGTATGATTATTGATTAAGTAATCTTGATCAATAATTATAATTAAAAATCATAAATTGACAAAATCAACTTCTTAACCAAAATCCTCATTTATGAATCGAGACCAGAGATGTTTCTGGTGTTGTAATTGTGGCTCAACGCCTTTGACAATTACAACGTTAAATACTCCGTAATAATTGATAACTATTACCAGAGATGTCACTGTTTAATCGACCGTTTCTGCCAAAACGTGTGGAACTTCAACCTTATCTTGACTGACGAATCACTTTTGCACAAAATAAACACAAAACGCCTTCAGTTACCATCTATGTGAATATTTATTAATCTTCACCTACTCAACATGCAAAGTTCTACATAACAAGGGTAACACATCTAACTAAGCAAAATAAAACAAACAGCAGTGGGTGTGTATTGAATCAACCAGCAGTTATGGCAAAAAAAAAAAGAAGGAATGAGAATATGGAAAAGGGGTGTGGTGGCGAGTGGAGGTGGGGCGCAGCTCCACTGTAACTCAGTGATGTCCAATCATAAAACCCCCAACTCCTTAGCACACAAAGAGTTATAAAACGTTTGGCGGCAAGCTAGCGAGCAGTGAGATTGGAGACAAAGGAAAATGGGGAATTTCACCATGAGGTTATTCTAACAGTCAAGTCTTACAGCGCACCTGTGCTGACTCTCAGATGGTAAAACACGCCCAGAGCTAGGAGCGCAGCGGCTTCCGACATCAACACAGCACATCAAAGTGTCAATAAACAAGGTTACATGCACATATCATTCAGAACACATTAGATTCTGACTGCACTAAAAATCTCCTCTACCCTGCCCGGCTATTCCTAATAAAGAAATAAAAGATTAAAATAAAGGATGGGTTTTACTTGGTGAAGTTTCCTTCTGGGGCAGCGAGTGAGAGGGAAAAAAAAGGGGGGTGAAGCGTTGCTGCACGTCCGCAGTTAAACTCCAAGAAAGCGGTCAGTCCTCGTCCTTTGGCCTTCTTGGCGAAAAGGAAAAATATGATCTGACCATCAAAGTCGACATGGGATGAAACACGGTGGCGATTCGTTTCCTCGAACTCTGTGTTTTTTGTTACGTGTTAAACTCACGTCTTCGATCGGCAAAGTGAAATTTCTGGCCTTCTTAGTCCAGAAACCTCAGTTATGAATTGTTCGTTGGCCAACGAGAGAGAATAAATGAAATCCACTCAGGACTCTTCTCCAGGTGATGCTTCAGATGTTGGTGATCGGGTCACGATCTCCAGCTGAAGGCGGGGTGTTCAAAACGGAGGCCTTCCTATATAGCGTCTTGTGACGTCAGACTTGGGACGCTCGTCATATCAGTCGCAGTGCTCGACAAGATATGTAGGAGCGGACTGTCCTGGATACAAAATGGCCGATGCCATTGGAGAGGCACAGTGACGTCCAACAACGTGCAGATAGTCCAATATTCAGCAAACAAGTGGTCCAACATTCCCTCCTAGGTTCAAAGGGTGAGATGAATCGCAGTCTTTGAAGCTACTGGGACCATTCTGTCCTTTGCTGAACAATCAGTTATCCATGGCGAAGCAGAACAAACAAAACTGTCTCCGTGTTCCTCAAAACCTATGACTGGGCAGAGTAGAGGTTAGCCTGGGCAGGACTAAAGTCTGACTAACTCATACCTTTCTACGTTGTTCAATGAGAAAATACAGGACAATACATTCCTATCATCATTACATTCTTTGGTCATCAGCTTTGGTAACCCTGAGACAAAATGAAACAGCAATAAAAGATACCGTACATATATATATGTATATATATAAAAAGAAAACAAAATCATGGTTCATAGTTTATTTGTCCAACTTCTATTAGGCACTGGAACCTGGCTGTGTCATTGGCAGAGGTGGTGCTATGAACCGTGGGGGAATGAATGTGAGGGAATCAATTCTGGCCTGTAAATGCTTAACGTGCTGGTTTGCGGTGTATAATAAAAAAAAAACGAATGTTTAAAACAGATTTAGGCTTAAACCATTAGCTCTTCCAAATGATGATGGGTTTTAATATGACTCCTGTCTCTAAACTATCTAGATGTGAAAAGAGGGAGAAAAAGAATAAATGAATTGCAGTACTTAGGCTATAAACTAGGTGTGTTTGTGGAGGTTGCAAGGTGTCTGCTGTGGTGGACTTAGGATTTCTCTACTAAGTCCAGCAGAACTAGGCCAGTGGGTATCTGTGCCTCGGTAGGACTGTCTACAGATGAACCAACCTCCTTTAATAAGATTTTGCATGAAATGTCTGGCAGCGTGTGTCCATTACATCATTCTTAATCACTTTTGTGAGGTCTGCTGTGCATGCAGAGTGTTATGGAAAATTATCGTGCCAACTTACAGTTTAAGATTGTGTCCTAGAAGGTAGTTCTATATTTAACTGTTTCTGTTGAAGAAAGGTGTTAGTGATTAGTGCATGTTAGTGTGAGTTCATGAAACATGCACCTATTTAACTGGTACTACGCATTGGTCTCTCCTTTCCCGGACATTGAGACAAGCTCTGTTCTTGGGGAGGAGAGTTCGATGTAGGACTTCATCTGGTTCAGCCAAAGTGCAGCAGCTGGGATGATGGTGTCAACCTTTTCTGACAAGCATCCAACCCACTTGATGAAGCTGCATGTCACAGTTAGGAGGAATTTGTTACCTCCTGCTAATTTTGGAGCTGGTTCGACCCAGTTGGTCTGAAGGTGGAACCACGGTAATGTAACACCCCTTTGCTGAAGCAGAGGTTGACTGGTTGGCTGGGATGGCTGAAAATGGCGGCACGTTAAACATCCTTTGATGTTGACCTGGGTGTCGTAAGACGTTGGAGGCCAGTGCGCCATCTGTTGGAGGGTGTGGTGTGTGGCTTTATAGCTCCTATGGCACCCTACAGGAGAGTAATGGGCGAAGGATAACGTGACCCCCCTTTGGTCTGTTGGAACAATGTCCACAGCATGGGAGAGCTGTTTGATGCCAATCTGCACACTGGCTGTCTTGAGGAGAGGGCGGAGCCCCTCTGCTAAAAGGAGTGTGTGGCTGTGTTGTGCCTCAGTTACAAGGGGGTCTTTTTGGCACAAACGGTCATACAGCTCTCTAATGGTTGATGGATTTCCCAGCCAGAATGCTAGTAGCACTTCTGGTATGAACATGGTTTCCAGGTGTACACCTTCCACCACTTTGGGGTTGTAAGTGTCCACACCTGGGTTCTTTAAAGAGCCAAGAAATACATGACTGCATCTGGCAGGAGTTTCCTGGATGGCTGGGTGCAGCTGTGTCTCAGAGGTGCCCATGACTGGCTCTGATGAGGGCCTGAGAGGTTCTTCGGGCTCCTCTAAGCTGGTGATCTGGTTGGCCACAAAGAGTGGTTTGCTGCTTAAACCCAGTGGGTTTTGCACCTCCGCCTGGACCCAGAGTGGGTTCTGGTGGCAGTCAATGAGTGGGGCCAGCCCACCTGTCCAGCAGGTCCTGGCCACCAAGAAAAAGCTCTTTGTTTAATGTGCACATATAGATGGGGTGCACCAGAGCCGTGTCTTCGAGTGTGATGTCCAGCTCCACCCAACTAGTGATGCATGATCGGTTTTGGGTGCGGCTGGTGATGCTTACATCACAAGCGTCGGCCTGAAATGGTTCATTCAAGGAGAGCATGGCTCTCCTTGAATGAACCACCTCCTCAAACATGATTGACCACATCAGGTTGATCTCTGATCCTATTTTAGAATAGAAACTCAGTTGGAAACGTCCTCCTATCATGATCACACAGTATAGACGACGTGCATGTCCATTTTAGTTCAGTTTACCTGAGAACCTTGGAAAGATGGTTTGTGGTGTTTCTCTTGGGGAGGTCCCAAGGGGTACTTGGAGTTTCCCAGGTTTGTCTCCCCATCCGATCAGGTAGACTCTGATGGCTGTGGAGACTGGGTCCACGCCTAGTCATACTGACGGGAAGTTTGCGTCTAGTTTAACTGGAGCGTCGGCTTCCTGTTTCAAGGGTTGTGGGGGCGTGATGGCCTGACGCACCGCTTCTGTTGCCATCTTACGTAAGGCCTCTGAGCATATTTGCGGATCTCTTGCATGCTCATGGCCTTGGTTCTGCAATACATAGTAACATCGTATCGCACACTTTCATGAAGGTTGTGGAGGAACAGGGATTTAAAAGCATGTTCCTCCTCCATGCCGGGCGCATTACGTCCTTGGAAGTAGACGGCTCTCAAGTGCCGGTAATACTCCCTTGGTGCTTCGCTTTTCTTTTGCTGGATAGTGAAAGCACCAAGTGTGATACAAAATGGCCGATGCCATTGGAGAGGCACAGTGACGTCCAACAACGTGCAGATAGTCCAATATTCAGCAAACAAGTGGTCCAACACAGTTAAAACATTTTTATATTGCTTAGAATGTGATATTTGCATGTTTTCGAACCTTGGATAAGTTTAGATTTTAAACTGAAACCCTTCCCAGTGGCCTCTTTGCGGATCTTCATACCTAAAGTTGAAAAAGTTCATTTATATTTCTTTCATCTTTTCCAGGAGCTCCATGACTCCAGCAGCAGCAGCAGCAGATTTCTGCATCACAACCACTAACCTGCTAAGTTCCTCCCCAAGTTTTCTTTAATCCTGGGAAAGTATGGCGCTTATTGAACACAGGACAAAGTCCTCCGAGTTCAACATTTAAACTAAAATAAGAAGGAAAGTCGATGTTAAGCACAGAACCAATGGAGATCAAAAACAGGACAACGTGTGTGCTTAGCCCCAACAAGCTTGAGTTTGTTGTTAAAGTTGGCGAGGAAGAGGAGGGTGCAGGGTAGTTAAGGGCAGTGAGCCTGTGATCCAGCACAGCTGGAGAGAGAAAATATCGACATGGTGTCAGAAAACCATCAGTCCCTCAGGTAGGCATTAAAACTTGGCCAAAATCCCCTGGAGACTCCGATCCGAGCTTTGATTCACTGGGATCTCTCACATCAAGCACAGGAGCACAGAGGAGGGGCCCCTTGCTCAGGCAGGGGGTCTCCCGACTTTAAAAGCACAGTGCTGTCAAAATGTAAACGCTCCTGCCTTACTGTTCAATTATCAATTCAGCTTTAAAGCAGCGCTGCGGCTTAAAGCAGGATCAGTATGACTAACGGCAGTAAAGACGTAGGGATTTCTGGGATTGTGGAGAGGATTATGTGTGTTTGGATGGAGCTCTGAGATCATTAAACATTCTTAAAGATGTTGCGGGTCCATCTTCTTAAGGTTTCACCCAGACAAAAGTTACAGGTCTCTTCAGTGTGGACAGTTAAAAAACAAAAGTTAACGTTGGCAAACCTTCTTAAAATGATTAATTCAATCAGAAAGGTCAGAAACTTAAAATCGTTTCTTTTTAAATGTTTGACTAACCTTCTGAATGACTGAGTGAGGGCTTTATTCATGCTCAGTGAGACATCTACCTCAGTAGTTCTCGACCCTGGTCCTCAGGGGCCCCTGTCCTGCATGGTTTAGGTGTTTCCCTGCTTCCACACACCTGACTTTAATAAACGGGTCATTAACAGCGTTCTGAAGCACTTGATTGCATGCTGGGGAGGTAATGCAGTCTTTTGGATCAGGTGTTGTGGAGCAGAAACACTTCTAAAACATGAAGGACCATGGGGACCAGGGTGGAGAAACACTGATCTACACCTTTTCTAGCTATTCCAGTTCTCTTTTAATCTGCATGCAATTATAGTTAATGTGGACCTGTTGGTTTGTTTGGTTAACAACCCAGAAGCTCTGTGTGAATAAGTTAAAAGTTCAAATCAGTTCAGATGATTCTCTTGCCATCCTTATTAAGTATAAATTCAATATAATTGGTTCTGGAGGCTGGTGCTGGAGCAGTCAGAGAGGAGCCAAGATCCAATTGGACCTTTCACCGTCTTAAAACAACTGAAAGACATCAGAGTGGTTTATGTGAATGCTGTTTATGGCCCTTTGAACTGCCCTCATGTTAGCATTGGAAAGTTATTTACAGAGAAATTGATAATCACAGTGTGCTAAAATAGTATTGGCACCCCTAGACCTTTACTTTACCACCACGTTTTAACTGTTAGCTCTGCCAGTTCTGGATAGAGCATATTTACAGACAAAGAAGGTTTGTGGTTGTGAGTGTTTCCACCGTTGAGTCCAAAGCAGGCCCACTGATACCGAGCAGTAAGTCCTCCCACTGCATCAGATGAGTCAGATGAGGTATGGATCAGGCACCGACAGTGTTTGTTCAGCAATAAAACTAAAACCATTGACTCTGGAACAGCAACTACGATATATGTAACTTATACAGCTGCTATAAACTCCACAGAAAGGTTTCACTGTTACAAATTTAGACTTACAACTCCACCCAAAGGTTCCTGGTAAATAAAAAAAAAAGCCCCCCCTCACCCAGGGCCTTTTTCTGGATTAAATTGCTACCCTGGAAAAAGAACAGAATCAAGCTGTTGCAGTGGCCTAGTCCAGGGGTGCCGAAGTCCAGCCCTTGAAAACTAATCTTGCAGCTTTGAGATGCATCCCTGCTCCAACACACCTCAACCAAACCATAGACATTAATACGAAGACATCCTATCGAACGCTGAACGGTGTGTCGACGTCGCCGCCATTTTGTGGAGTCAAGTTGGAGAGCCAAAATGTTTCTTACGTGTGCAGCATGGAGTTGTTCGAACCGTTTAGGTGTCCAAACCAAATCATGGAAGCTGCGCTTTTTTGTAAGAGTCCTTACAAAGATTTTGACTTTATTATTGTAATTTCCAAAAATAAAATCTCTTACCCTGGACCTAATTCTCCGTTGTACCTACGAGCATAAGAGTGTGTGTGAATAAGTAAATAAGGTGAGGCATTAACGTAAATTTCTGTTAAAATCTGCTTTATGAAATAAAGTCCCTTTATTTGTATTAGTTCACATCGCAGCCTTGCCTCCAGCAATGTGGCGGACGTCTCAGCACCGGGCCAACCTAGTCAAAGAGGCATCTACGTATTAATGTCTATGAACCATACGGCTGAATTACTTCATCAGCATCATGTCCTTCAGCTCTGCAGAGTCCTCGTAATAAGACATTCATATGGTTCAGCTGTGTTGGAGCAGAGATGAATCCAAAGGCTGAAGGATCCTAGCTATCAAGGACCAGTTCCTTAAGCACCCCTGGACTAGTCAAAGTCTAGACCTCAATCTGACTGGAACGTTGTGACGGGACCTTCAGAGAGCTGAGCAGAGATAGAATGTCTCAAACTTCAAGAAGAGTGGAACAAATCTCCATAATCCATAAGTAGCAAAAGATTTGACATTACAGCAAATAATTAAAAACAACCTCCTGCAGCTCCTCACTTTTTTCAGTGTACAGAGATGAACTCTTGTCTATTTTAATGAAACAGATCAGTGCCTCAAAGAGCAAACTTTCTACCATTACATATTGATCAAAAATTACTTATGCAGCAAATTCAGACCCAGCTCCTTTTAATCTGCTTCCCTTAATTCCTTTCATCAGTTGATGTGAAGGCTTTCCTCCATCGAACGCAGCACAAACCCGCTTTTTATCCCTCAGCCTGCAGAGGAGTAAATGTGAAGGGAATTATTCTCTTAAATACAGAAACTAGCGAAAAGTTTACTTTCTTAGTTCTGCTGGATGCGTCATACGTTAAAGCTGGCTCCATCTTCAAGGCACACTGCATGGATTTGATTTGCTCATTGGACCCATCAGAGCAGGAAGTGACCCAAAGCTAAAATAACATCAGATAAAAAGAAGCAGCTTATGGAGAGGTTTGCATGATCTAAAAATTGATCAAATTTAAAGAAGAAATGTTTTAAGCCTTGTTTTGGTAACTCATATGTTTCTGTGCTTCAAAGATCCTCTCCTCATTGGGTCAAACACACATTGGACCATTTACCCTACACACGTGTCTGGTTCCTCTGGGAATTTCCACTTTGACCTCTGCTAGGCTCATCCTGGAAATATCCCATCTGTCCATGTTGGAGACTTGCAGAAAAAGCCGCTCAGTCCTCACAGTACTGCTTTAAACTTTAACAATAAACCCACCTTTCATCTTCAACAGGAAAAAATTAGAAAAATTTATTATAATGTCCCAATGGTTGGCAGAATGGAGTAGGAGATGGTTAGATGGATCGCGGGCCTTCTCTGGTGGTGCTGAGCCAAAAAAGCTAACTGGTTGTAGATTGAAAATTTCTAGCTGAAGAGGTCCATCTGATGCCTCCCTTTGGAGGTTTTATGGGCACATCTCACAAGGAGAAAACCCCAGGGAAGACCCAGAAGAAACTGGAGAGAATATAAACCCCATCTGCACTGGAAAAACCTCCTTTGTTCACGTAAATGATAAATCATCTTTAAACTCCAGGGTTTATTCTGGAGGACCACAGGGTTCAGTACTTGGGCCAATTCTTTTACCATATACAGGGGTTGGACAATGAAAGTGAAACACCTGGTTTTAGACCACAATAATTTATTAGTATGGTGTAGGGCCTCCTTTTGCGGCCAATACTGCGTCAATTCATCTTGGGAATGACATATACAAGTCCTGCACAGTGGTCAGAGGGATTTTAAGCCATTCTTCTTGCAGGATAATGGTCAGGTCACTACGTGATACTGGTGGAGGAAAACGTTTCCTGACTCGCTCCTCCAAAACACCCCAAAGTGGCTCAATAATATTTAGATCTGGTGACTGTGCAGGCCATGGGAGATGTTCAACTTCACTCTTATGTTCATCAAACCAATCTTTCACCAGTCTTGCTGTGTGTATTGGTGCACTGCCATCCTGATACACGGCACCGCCTTCAGGATACAATGTTTGAACCATTGGGTGCACATGGTCCTCAAGAATGGTTCGGTAGTCCTTGGCAGTGACACGCCCATCTAGCACAAGTATTGGGCCAAGGGAATGCCATGATATGGCAGCCCAAACCATCACTGATCCACCCCCATGCTTCACTTTGGGCATGCAACAGTCTGGGTGGTACGCTTCTTTGGGGCTTCTCCACACCGTAACTCTCCCGGATGTGGGGAAAACAGTAAAGGTGGACTCATCAGAGAACAATACATGTTTCACATTGTCCACAGCCCAAGATGTGCGCTCCTTGCACCATTGAAACCGACGTTTGGCATTGGCATGAGAGACCAAAGGTTTGGCTATAGTAGCCCAGCCGTGTATATTGACCTTGTGGAGCTCCTGACGGACAGTTCTAGTGGAAACAGGAGAGTTGAGGTGCACATTTAATTCTGCCGTGATTTGGGCAGCCGTGGTTTTATGTTTTTTGGATACAATCCGGGTTAGCACCCAAACATCCCTTTCAGACAGCTTCCTCTTGCATCCACAGTTAATCCTGTTGGATGTGGTTTGTCCTTCTTGGTGGTATGCTGACATTACCCTGGATACTGTGGCTCTTGATACATCATAAAGACTTGCTGTCTTGGTCACAGATGCGCCAGCAAGACGTGCACCAACAATTTGTCCTCTTTTGAACTCTGGTATGTCACCCATAATGTTGTGTGCATTTCAATATTTTGAGCAAAACTGTGCTCTTACCCTGCTAATTGAACCTTCACACTCTGCTCTTACTGGTGCAATGTGCAATCAATGAAGACTGGCTACCAGGCTGGTCCAATTTAGCCATGAAACCTCCCACACTAAAATGACAGGTGTTCCAGTTTCATTGTCCAACCCCTGTATATGCTTCCAATAGGTCAACTTATCAGGCAGCAAGGAATACATTTTCACCGTTACGCTGATGATACTCAGCTTTACTTATCCATAAATCCTGATGAGCCCAACCAGTTAGAGAGACTACAAACATGTCTTGAAGACCTAAACTTGGATGACTTTAAATTTTCTGCTTCTAGATTCAGACACTACAGAAGTTGTCGTCTTTGGACCGGAGTCTTTAAAAAAGAAACTGCTTAGTCAATCACTTAACCTAGATGGCATTAAATTGACCTCCGGTAATTTTGACCAGGACATGTCATTTAAATCCCATATTAAACAGGTTTCTAGGATTTCCTTCTTTCACCTCTGGAACATTGCCAAAATTAGAAATATCCTGTCCAGGAGTGATGCTGAAAAACTAGTCCATGCATTTGTTACTTCAAGGCTGGACTATTGTAATTCTTTACTATCAGGATTTCCACAAAATGTAGTTAAAAGCCTTCAGCTGATTCAAAATGCTGCAGCAAGAGTTCTGATGAAAATTAAAAAGAGAGATCATATTTCTCCTATTTTAGCTTCCCTTCATTGGCTCCCTGTTAAATCCAGAATAGAATTTAAAATACTCCTCCTCACATATAAAGCCCTTAATGATCTAGCTCCATCATACATCAGAGATCTGATTGGTCCATATGTTCCTAACAGAGCACTTTGTTCTCAGACTGCAGGTTTACTGGTGGTTCCTAGAGTCTCTAGAAGTAGAATGGGAGGCAGATCCTTTGGTTATCAGGCTCCTCTCCTGTGGAACCAGCTCCCAGTTTTAGTCCGTGAGGCAGACACCCTGTCTACTTTTAAGGCTAGGCTTAAAACTTTCCTTTTTGATAAAGCTTATAGTTAGAGTGGCTTAGTTTATCCTGAGTTATCTCTGTAGTTATGCTGCTATAGGCTTAGGCTGCTGGAGGACATAATGACCACTTTCACCCTCTTCGCTACATTCTCACACTACTCCAATTTTGCATTATTCTCTGTTATTTCAGTTTTTAACTTTATGTTCTCTCTCTTTTCTCTTTCTAGAAGCTACACCTGGCCTGGCTCTGTGTCTACCTGTGACATCTTTCTGGAGAGGGGCATCGTCCAAGCTTCTGCTGGCAACAACTTAATGCTCACCCTCTACCGATGATCCATATGGTCCTGTCTTTCAGTGTTTAACCCTTTCTCTCTCCTAGACATGGCTACTGACTGAGCTTCTACTGTGACTAACTCTATGTTCTCTCTTTCAGACTGTGTTCATTCAGTGTTCTTTTTCCTTCTCTGCTCTGTTCTCTCAACCCCCCAGTCGGTCGTGGCAGATGGCCGCTCACACTGAGTCTGGTTCTGGTTCTGCTGGAGGTTTCTTCCTGTTAAAAGGGAGTTTTTCCTCTCCACTGTCTCTACATGCTCATCCAGGAGGAGTGAATGCTGCAAGTCTCTGACTGAATGCAATCTGCTGGGTTTCCTTAGATAGAAAAACTTTTTATCCAATTTGAATAAATAACTGAATCTGACTGCACTGTTTGATAGTTAGGATTAATTGTAATGTATGTACCTGACTTGAATAGACTTAGCCCATTTTAAAGTTACCTACCTTTCACACAATGCAACAGGAAACAACACTCTCCAATTATTTTTACCTCTGCCTTCCTCCCTCCTTGCTGGATGGAGTAAGGGGGAGTCAGGTTTAACCTAAACCAGCTCAGTTATGGTTGAGGTCCAAACACACCCTCCATTTCTGCTACCTGTATGACCCCTTCTCTTTTCCAATGGTTATAATCAGTCTGACAGAGAGAGGTATCCCAATCCTTGTGGTTTTTAGTATAACAATGACCATCAGTGGGCTCTAGATGGACACACTTTATCAGTTTATTATTTTACTTAGCACCCCTACACATAGCCCATTCTAAAATGGCCAACCTCTAACACTCAGTAGTTTAATCAAACCTCCCCAACAACCTGCACCATTCCAAAGAGCCTTGAGATGACATGTGTTGTGAATTGGTGCTGTATAAATAAAACTGAATTGAATTGAATATAATTGAACATGTCATAAATAAAAAAATATTTTAATTTATAAAATGATGTACAGTAAAAATCCCACCTAAAATCCTGATTCCTAAAGGAACTTTGTTTAAAATCAGCCATTATGAATCACTAAGTGTTCATGTTTTGAATATTCTCTCTGTGTTTTTTTTTTTAAGTGTTCCTCTAGATCAAACCTTCTGGCCTCCTAACAGATCTTTATCCTTACAAACTGTTTAGAGTAGTCCTCTTATCCTCCGGTATCTTTTTCCCAGAGCTGCCTGTCAGCACCAGCATCAGAGCCTTCCACCTTCTCAGTTCTCATTAATCCTCAGAAAGTATCTCTGCATACTTAAACGTGGGACAAAGTCCTCCCCTGTCAGTTGAAGAAAGTCGGTGTTTAAGTGTGAAGACAAGATCAAAAACAGAAGATTTATCTGTTTAGCTTAAACAAAATTAGAGTTTTTAAAATTAATGAGGCTTGAGAGAGAAGGAGAAAAGTGATGCTGATCCATGAACAAGGATCACAATAGTGTGGAAACTACTCCCCTACAGGCCTTAAAGAGGAGCTGCAGCGCTGCTGATATGGTTGATTAAACATCTCAGAACCTTCATCCGTCCATCCGTCCGTCCGTCCGTCACCTCTCCTTTGACAGACAGTCTCTCCTGGTAGTTCTAGGTCGGCTCTGCAGTCTCTCCAGGGCATCAACTAATTCTCCTTTTTTAATTTATATGTATGAACCTTGAACTACTCTTGTGAAGTGTGAAGTTGGACAGGACTGCTTTTCTGTCTCATCAGTAGCAGGTAAACACTTCCTATGGGATACCTTCTGGCTTGCCTAGAGGTTCTCCCACAGAACCTCTAGGTTGCAGTTCTACTGTAAACCAGATCATATGCTAGGATGTTAATAGATGATGAGTTTACTGCAAACTGAAGCTGTATGAACATGATGTGTCTGCTCTACATATCCATAGCTGCAAACTTTGGAGCAGAAAGTGAAATTCAGGGAGATGCAGGAGGTGTTTTCCCTTCTGGAAACAAGATGAACCAGTTTTGAGACAGAAGAAAAGCTTCCATCTCCTCCGTTTCATGCTCTGTTTGTAAAATGAGATCAATACCTTCTCATGTTTGATGGCTTGCAGGCCTCTACTTATGCTCTTAACTGCCCTGATTTGTACACCAGAGGTTATAACGATTGATCATGTTTCCAAACTAAGAGCTCCTTGATAATAAATATTTGATACCTCTGTGCATCAATACGTGCCTCCCTAACAGCGCACGCGTTGCTGTGAACTCACCAGGATATCGATGGACTGTTTATGAGCTGCTGATGAGACATGAATTGGTTTTGCGGTGCGGCATCCGCTCAGTGTGTCAGAGCTGCAGATCATAATCACATCTCAGATGACTGACAGATGCCCATCTTTAACCCGAGATTCATGTCAGAGAAAATAAAGGAGGGAGAACTCTTCACAAGATGTCAGGAAGGACAATCTCTGCAGAAGCCTGAATTAACCGGTTACTAACCAGGAACTACCTGGGTACTAACTGGAAACTGTGTCCTAATGGTACTAACTTGGGTCTAGCTGTGCAGTATATGTCAAATAACAGGGTACCAACTGGGAACTACCTGGTAACTGACCACATACTACCTGTATACTAACTTGTTACCAACCGGGTCCTAACTGAGAACCAGCTGGGTCCTAACTGTGAACTGACTGGAACTAACTGGTTCTGAAATAAGTACCACCTGGTTACCAACTAGGTGCTCACTGTGAACTAACTTTTTCTGCCTGAGATACATAGAGGTACTCACACTCGGCTGCAAACCCTTCAACACCCTGAAGGTCTTGCTCCAAACACACCATCAGAACCACATCATCTGCAAAAACCAAAGATGAGAGCCTGAGAGGCGATTTGCATATTTCGCACCAAAACATTTCCACCTCTTGGACACAGAACCCGTCTCCTTCATCAACGGCATGAAGACGGTACATTCCCATGCTGTTTCCCCTGCCTTTTTTGAGACACATCACATTTACTTAAATCTCTCTCAGATAACAATAAATTATCAATGAATAAACCCTGATAATAAGCCCAACTGAGATTTATTTCCTCTCAACTAAATGGCAAATGTCAGTTCCCTGCTGCCTCCACATCTGAAACAGCCTCACATCCGTCTGTAATTCCAGCTCAGGACAAGCAACGGCAGCGAGTAATAGACCTGAAAACAAAGAGGAGAAAAACAGCAGCAGACTGGCGGTGGAGGAGGCGAAGCTGTCACATGATTGACACTAAATCACCTCCACACCAGATTCCTCAGGTCTGTTAAAGACGGAAGCTGGAGCAGGGAGGACGGCAGCGAGCAGGATGTGACCAGCGGCAGCATTGGCTGGTTAAGGCTGCAGATTGGTGAGAGTGGACGGATCGATACGCTCGGAGCCTGGACACGGAGCTGGACGCCCGGATAGGGCGACACATAATTACTGCAGAGAGGAGAGAATGATGAAGGAAAGGAAAGAGGAGAATTTCTAATATTCTGTCTGTCAGTTTCTTCTCTGTCTGCTGTGACATGAAGGTCTGATAGTCCAGACTCATTCAGGTCTTCAAATGGAGACTGAGGCCACAAAAGTGGTTCTAGATTAACTCTGCAGAACCAATTTAAATGCTATTTAACATTTATATTAGAAGTATGAAAACAATGAAGTTATGTCATAATTCTTCTATGATCATAAAGAGTTAATACTTTCAAGAAAACATTATGGGATGGCAGATTTGTTTTTTCTGATACACAGGAATTTAATTATTCCGGATGTTTCAAAGGAAACTGTCTGGGTGGGAATCCAACACATTTTGTGGCTGTTGTGCCGTTAAGGAAGCAGATTCTCTCCAGACTTTCCTAATAATTCACTTGGAGTCACTCATGAGCAAAAAAAAGTCCATATAAACAAGTCGAAGGTACAGTTGTTTTTTAAATTGGGGTTATGTAGAGTGTTTTCCGCAGCCAGTATCTAACCTGGTGTGAATAGCAGTCTGATCGGCCTCAGTTTAGGAAAAAAAAACATGATTTTCACAATAAAAACAAAAATAAACTTTAAAAAGTGTGGCTTGCATTTGCCTACAGCCCCCCTGAGTTAAAACCACCTTTTTTTCCAGTTCCACCTACAGGTCTTTTAGGGTTTGTCTCTAACATCTTTGAACATCTAAAGAAGGAAATGTTTGCCCATTCTTCTTTGCAAAACAGCTCAAGCTCAGACTGGACGGAGAGCTAATGTGAACATTTGTTTTCAAGCCTTGCTACATATTTTCAGTTGGATGTAGGTCTGGACTTTGACTAGGTCATTCCAACACATGCATATGCTTTGATCTAAAGTGGGAGTGTCGAACTCATTACAGCAGGGGTCAAAACTTGAATTCCATCCATTCATCCGTCCATCCATCCATCCATTCATCCATCCATCCGTCCATTCATCCATCCATCCATCCGTCCATTCATCCATCCATCCATCCATTCATCCATCAATTCATCCGTCCATCCATCCATCCATCCATCCGTCCATTCATCCATTCATCCATCCATTCATCCGTCCATCCATCCATCCATCCATCCGTCCATTCATCCATCCATCCATCCATTCATCCATCCATCCATCCTCCATCCATCATCCATCCATCCATCCATCATCCATCCATCCATCCATCCATCCATTTATCCATCATCCATCCATCCATCCATCCATCCATCCTCCATCCATCATCCATCCATCCATCCATCCATCATCCATCCATCATCCATCCATCCATCCATCCTCCATCCATCCATCCATCCATCCATCCATCCATCCATCCATCCATCCATCCATTTATCCATCATCCATCCATCCATCCATCCATCCATCCATCCATCCATCCATCATCCATCCATCCATCCATCCATCCATTTATCCATCATCCATCCATCCATCCATCCTCCATCCATCCATCCATCCATCCAATAATTCAACTATTTCATAATGAAACAAAAAATGAAAAAATGAACAAAAACAGAACATTCAAGACTTTCTAAAGTACCTAAAAATCAGACCAGACAAACTACCTTGCTTGGGCAGTTTGTCTGTGACTGTTTCATGTTTAAAACCAGAGTTTTGAAAATGCAGTTGTTTCTGATGTTTCTCGTTTTAAAGACATGAAAAGGAATCAGCTGCAGGTAAGACTCATTTTCCTTCTTGTTCCTGCTACAGATGAAACCAATGTGATTTACAGGAGACATTTTTATTTTGTCATTGTTGTCTTTATGCAGATTTCACACACAGGGCAGAGAGGAAAGCTAAAGTGTGTTGGAGGCAGGATGAGTGCTGATGAAAAAGTTGTTTGTGTGAGTTTGTTGGTGACCTTGACAGTGACAGAGCTCTGGCCTGAGGGCTGTCCTTCAGCTGAGGGGGACGCTCATGCATGAACCCACATTAACCACATGGACATACACGTGTGTATTGCACAGACTGATGCAACTACAACACACACACACACACACACACACACACACACACAGAAACGCATACTTAGATGTTGTTGGTTTGTCTCACACACACCGGCCTGAGTAGCCAGCAGGGCTGTGGCTCATTAATATTGCATTGATTGGAAAGAAAGAAGCAGTGGACTGGAAGACCCGTGTGTGTGTGTGTGTGTGTGTGTGTGTGTGTGTGTGTGTGTGTGTGTGTGTGTGTGTGTGTGTGTGTGTGTGTGTGTGTGTGTGTGTGTGTGTGTGTGTGTGAAAGAGACAGCAGTGATCTCATTGAGGGGCAGTTTCAGGTTTTGACTAGGCCAGTTTCCAGTTTAAATGGTCCAGTGCAATGAAAAGGAATTTGCCTCTATACAGATTTCTTCTTCAGAAGAAGATAACCTGAGTAAATACAAACTGCAGTCTTCAAATGATGATTTCCTTGATTAAGAAAGAAAGCTTCCAAACTAATCTAGTGCTGTGTGAAAAAGTAAGGCTCCCTGATTAATGCCAGACCCATAGAATCCAGAAATCAATTGCACAGAACCTATCCGACAACATGAAGTAGGCTACGGGATCTCATAAAGCAAGCCTCATGCCCTGATCTAAAAGATTCAAGAACAGTACACAAATAAAACCACTGACATCTTTCACTCCAGAAAGGTTTCTAAAGCCATTTCTATTCTTTGGGACTCTAGAGAACCACAGTGAGAACCATTATTCACACATGGAGGAAACATGGACCAGTCCAGATGAGGGTTTCAGACCTAAAAACCCAGTACCAACTGTAAAGCATGGTGGCGGCAGTTTCATGCTCCACGGCTGTTTCAATGCCAGTGGTGCTGGTGCAGAAACACTGCCTCAAAATGATTCAATTTCCCCACAACAAAATAGCTTAACAGTTGAAAGTTGGACTCTCCTGGGTCACCCGACTGAACTCCAAACGCAGAACCCAGCGGTTTCAAAAGGGATGAAGCTTACGTTAAGTCAAGATCCTTGGGCTGGTGCCTGGAAACCAAATTACATGAACTACGGGCATTTTGGCCAGAACAGTGGTCAAATATGAGGTGGAGGTGCACCTTGCTAAAACAGATCAGAAAAAACAACATGAACATGCCATTTACTTTAAACTGAAGCACTTGGTGGAAAAGGGAATGGGATTGTTTCTGGATCAACAAATGTGTTTTAAATTAATGAAGATATTTTATCATAAGGAAAGATTAATGCGAGATAAAAGAATTGATTGAAGACTGTGACAAAAAATTGTAAAGATAAACGAAGCATTAGGAAACAGGGACGACAGGGAAAGATGGTGAGAAAACAATTAAAACAGTCACTTTGGATTCCCTCGACTGCATCTCCTCATTGCATCAGGCACACTGCAAGGACGGCTCTTTGGTTGCTACAGGAGACACTTCCTTGTTGGGCCTAACGCCCTCACTTCCTGTCCACTGAGACATTTAGAAGGAGAGTGTGTGAGTGTTCATGTGTGTGGTTGTCATGTTGCATGTCTAATTTTGACAGCATGGGAATGAGAGAGTAAGTAATGGTCCCAGCAGACTGTGTGTGTGTGTCTGTGCGAGTCCAGAGAGTTGTATCCATTAGTGATAATGGGGAAACAGAGCTGCTATTAGCTGTTAATGGACAAACACGCAACCACACTGCTGAGTCCATTTCTCTCTTTGACCCAGTACACCTAAAAGCCATAAGGCCCGAGGATGGCGAGCTGAACCAGCGAGTGTCTCTTAAAACCCAGCTTCAGATTCTTCATCTTTTCTATCCCCAAGCTGGGAGCAGTTTTTGCTTAGAAAGGAAAGAAACTGTTTGTCTGAAGATATTAGTAGCAAAGCTAACCTTAATGTGGTTCCAAAAAAGACCAAGTAGTAGAGATTTAACAAACATTCATATTTAGGTACTCTGACTGACAAACACAGTAGGCACCGCTGTTAACACCATCAGGAAGGACAGGTGGTTGTCACAAAAACAATGGCATAGATGGAGAGAACGTTACGCGGAGATATTGAAGTAGCATCTCAAGACTTCAGCTGGAATGTTAAAGCTTAGATGATGACCCGAATCATACACACAAAGCGGTTTAAGGAGAATGAAGTCATTGTTTCGGAGTGGACGTCACAAAGCCCTGATCTCAGTTCAGTAGTATTTGTTTTCAGAGATGAAAAGTTGTGTTTGTGACCAAGGTGGCCTACAAATCCAACCCAGCAACACTGGGTCTGTGAGGAGGAATGGGCCAAAATTCCAGAAAACTGCTGTGAGAAGCTTGAGAAAAGAAAACCGAAATATTTTACCCATCATACAGCTTAAAGGGCAATTCCACTAAATGTTAAGAAGGTACGTCAACATCTGATTTTGAAGGAAGTAATTAAAATGATCTATAATTATTCTTTACTGAACCTAGCTGACCTAAAACAGGAGAAGTTTAGACTGATTTCATGTCAGACAGTAAAATCAAGCGGATGAGTCTTTTCATACAGTGTATGTAAATATCTGCTCTCCTCAGTGTGGGAACGTCCTGAGATCTCCCATAAGGAGAAAATCAGAGGAGACTGAATGGTCAGCTTTCTCTTTCTGAAAGATAAAACCCAGAAACTCAAACTGTCAGAGCTAAACAACATTTTGTCTTCTGTTTAGTGATGAATCTAATATGCTATTAGACTTTAAATGATCTGTTTTCTTCCATAAATGTTTTAATGATGTCACTGTAGTCCAAGGTTGTTTCATTTATATAATTAACTGAATATGAAAGTCCTCATTTAGGTACATTTTAGTGAAAATGTTCTCCTTTTCTGTCCTTTCTTTCACTCCTTCCTCCACCATCCTCTGTTCTCAACTATTTGTCCTCCTCCCTCCTATTAAGGTCAGGATGGTGCTAAGTGTCTATCAGCGCTGATGAGGCTCAGGAGACTCCTTTGTTCTCAACGAGGGTGAAAATTTGAAACAGCCACGGAGCAAACAGCAGAACACACCCCCACCATTACCACCACCACCAGCAGCACCTTCCATCCCATCATCCCTCCATCCCTCATCCCATAGTCCAATCAATCGCTGCCTCCGCCTAACAACTCTATTGATCAGATGCACTAACAACATCTTTCATTTATTAATTATGAGAGAAAGTCTTCCAGGGATTTGCCTTCAAGCCCCCTCCTCTAATGTTCCTGCTCCTGATCCCAGTCTCATCCCTCCATCTTAAACCTCCCAGTTCTCCCAGTTTCATTCCAAATAACCATAATGCTGAATCAATAAGAAAGTTGTTAGAATGCATAACATAATCTTTAGTTTTCTCAGTTTTTACTTCACTTTGCTTCTTTCACTCTTGAAAATCTTATATCTGTTAACGAGAGGCTGAGAAAAGCTAAAATGATTGTTTAATTATCGGCTGGTTGATTTGGAGAGTTTAAGATGTTAAAACTGTTTACAATCTTCCTTAAAATGTTGTTCAGTTTTACAATGTGGAGAATTTTGTAGCATTCAGAAATTGTTCCAGTTATTGTTTGGTTACAGCTGCAGTCAGAGCAGGGTGATAAAAAACTGCTTGTGTACATTAGAAAACTGGCAGAACCCTTTAAAGGGACATTTAATGCAAAATGCACATTTTAGCCCTTAAATACATTTTGTTGTGTACTTGGAGTCACAGCTGCAAACTGCAAGCCTAAATGTTCAGTTGTTGGGTGTAGTAACCAACACAATTCATTACACCGTCCCCCAGCATCAGAACCTTTTCAAATTGCCCGGTTACATTTTATTTTCATTAAAATGTGTCCTCACCTGTGGAGAAATTCATCTTTGTCTGCGTGAAGCTCTTCCAGGATGAGTTCTTCATCAACCAGCATCAAGAAGGATTGGATGATAAACTTCCTCATATTAAAGGGTCAGTTCCTTCTGTCTATGGAAACGAAAGCAAAGCTGCAAATAACGCTGGAATGACGACAAACTTTATTTTATTTCGTCATGTGCTGATATGACGTCCTGGCTATTGTTCTAATAGCAGCAGCATCGTACGTTCTGCTTATTTTAGTGCTGTGTGCTGCTTTTAGCTCCTAGAGGACAGAACCATACTGCATGTTTTAATAGTATTACATAAACAGTTTTGTATTGTTTTTGCAGTTTTTGTCTTGTTTCTGCAAAGATTAAAGCAATGCAATTTCTTGCATTCTTAGAGGCCAGTGATGCAATTTTATTTCACTGACCAACCAGACAGGAGTCTGCGAAGATGCACGTCTACATCTCCTGTTAAATGAAGCAATAGGAAACATTCTTGTATCAAGCAGGCTTTAACTTTACCCTGAGGCGTTGCTGTTTTTGGAAATCCTGCATCTCTTTTCTGACAAGTCTGCCTGCAGATGTATGGAATTTCTTGCAGGTGTTAGAAGATTGTTAATGTTTTTATTTGTGTTATTTAGCAACAGAATATGACGCATGCCTTTACAAGCCTTGCAAAAAAAAACACAGGTTCTGCAAAATGCAGCCGCATGGCTTGGTGGGAATCACCATGTCACTAAAATCTTGTTTTCTGACTGTCAAACCTGTTTTTGACTGACATAAAAGTACTGCAGCATAGATAAAACATCTTAGCTGGAAACTGGTGGATTGTTTCTTCTGGGTCGGGGGCGAGTCTCTGCCTCCAGCGAAGGAGTTCCAGGATCCTGGTGTTTCATCTGCAGTTATGAGGATGTTCCTCATGCTTGTCCTGCTAAGTGAAGCTAAGTAAGGCTCTGGATGTATCAACCCTCACCTATGGTCATGAGATATGGACCATGACTGAAAGAACACGGTGAACTGAGCTTCCTCTCTAGGGTGCTGGGTTCTGCCTAAGAGATGAATGAATGAATGAATGAACGGACGGACGGAGGGAAGAATGGATGAATGGATGGACGGATGAATGTATGGACGGATGAATGGATGGACGGATGAATGGATGGACGGATGAATGGATGGACGGATGAATGTATGGACGGATGAATGGATGGACGGATGAATGGATGGACGGATGAATGTATGGACGGATGGATGGATGGACGGATGAATGTATGGACGGATGAATGGATGGATGGATGAATGGATGGACGGTTGAATGGATGGATGGATGAATGGATGAATGGATGGATGGATGAATGTATGGACGGATGGATGAATGGATGGATGGATGGATGGACGGATGAATGGATGTATGGACGGATGAATGGATGGATGGATGAATGGATGGACGGTTGAATGGATGGATGGATGAATGGATGGATGGATGGACAGTTGAATGGATGGATGGACGGATAGATGAATGGATGGATGGATGGACAGTTGAATGGATGGATGGACGGATGGATGAATGGATGGATGGATGGACGGTTGAATGGATGGATGGACGGATGGATGACTTTGACATTATCTAAGATTCCAGGAAAGTCTGGCTGCTTAGAAGGAAAATATGAGGCTGGATTGGGACTTTTCCTCAGGACTGTATGTCTGAGTGTTGACCCATTTCCTCTCCACGTCTTGCACTTTCACAGTTGCTTGTCCCTTTGTCTTTCCGTCCTCTCTTTGTTGTGTCTTCGGACTGCTACGTTCACAGACCGTGAGTCTTCATTGATTGCAGGAGCAAGCGCTGACAGACTGACAAATAGCCTTTTTATTAAGGGCCTGTCTGTGCCTGGTAGCCAGAGATCTGAGAGGAGAACAATTCAATTCAGTTCAATAGACTTTATGCCTCCCTGCAGGGAAACTTTCATTACGGGCATAAAAACACTGATTAAAGACCAAAACATAGATATGACTTTTATAAACTGAGCCTAGAACGTGTGCTGAGGCTCTTTGTGTGGTTTAACTGCATTTACTGCAACAGGCTTGATATAGTTTATAGTGATTTATCATAAACATCATGAGATGGATTGGAAAAGCCTCACCGTCTGGTTTTTACATCCCTCATTTAGACCTGAACATCTCCACCTTTACCCCAAACAGTTCACTGCTTTGTGCTCTTTTACCACATAACCAACTAGCATCATGTAGAAAACCTCAACATCCCACAGCAGATCCCACACTGTCACTATTTATTAAACAGACCTGTGTGTGAAAAACTAAGTACACCCTTTCTGCTCCTGTAGAATTTAGGAAGATGATCAGCACCAGGTGCTGCTGGTAACATTTACAGAACGTCCATCAAAGCAGGAGCTATGTCAGTTTGCTCAGGAGCTTGGTGCATGCTTACACAATGCCAGGACAGAAAGACATCAGCAATGGCCTTAGAGAAGCAACAATCACTGCCCACGAATCAGGAAAGGGATATAAAGTCATCTCCAAACGGTCTGAAGTCCACTGTTCTGCAGAAAGGAAGATTATTCAAAAGTGGAAACAATTGGGTACAAAAACTTCCTACCAAGTTGTAGGCATGGTGGTGAAGGGTTGGTTATTTGGGCTTGTCTTTCAGCCACACGTCCTGGACATTTTACGGTCATCGTGTCCACCATGAACTCCTCTGAATATCCAAGTATGCCAGAGTGAGCGGTGCAGACCTCCACCTGATTGAGATGCCGTGTCGGGACCTTCAGAGAACCGAGCAGAACATTTCTGCAGCCCTCAGTGACCTGAACCAAGGTTGGAAAGAAGAGCGAACCAACACTGCTCCTTAATGAAGTGAAAACAGAGACCTGACAGCATGGAAAGCAGCCGGCTCACACTCCTGAACATATTTTCTCCGTGTTTTTTTCTCCACTGCCGTCCTGTCTCCCCCGGCCCTCAGGGGTGCTGTCACGCCATTGGTCAGTGACATGACAACCAATTAAGGACTAATTAATCAAGCTCCAGTTGACTGCTAATATCCTGAGCCAGTCGTATGTGACAGAAATTAAAAGCTGGACAGTTTGAGAGCAGAAGAAAGATGATGAAAATGAAAGAGGTGAACAAGTTATATTTTCCTTTAGAATTTTTAAAGCACAGCACTTCTAAAAAAACATTAATTTGATGAGAAAGTTTACTGCAACACATAGTGTTTACCATGTTGTCTTTATTGTGTAACCAAAGTTAACACAGACCCACAAAACAACAAAATCTTTTAATCAAACAACGTTTTTATGTCTTCTTTGATGTATTTTAAAGACAACACCTGAAACTTTCTACTTCCTTGTGTGACATCATGGAGGATCATTCCTGGTTAGATTTCCAGATGGCTGAAGATGCCACGTTCATAGGTTCAAAAAGTTTTATGTAAATATAAACAGCGTAGAAATGTCCAGCTGCTTGCTGAAGCTGGTAAGAGACTCATTATCCACAGTGGGTTCTGTACCAACATGAGCTGAAAGGCCACTCAGGGAGGAAGAAGCCATCACTCTAAAAGCAGCATCCTGCATACCAGCGGCTAAAAAAAGTTATGTAAAGAAGACAAAATTCCCAAACACCACATCATCTGCAAAAAGCAAAATGGAGACCCCGAGGTTCCCAGACCAAACCCCTCTTCTCCACAACTACATCTTGAGATCCAGTCCATAAACACGGTGGCCAGGGTGAAGGCTCAGATGTTCTTTATAACACTCTAAAGTTGAGCTAATTTCAGGTGAATGATGGGCTACACTGGAAAGATTCCAGCTGTGGATTGAGGGCTTGGTCTGTTTCGGCTGGTAGAGTCAAAAGGTCCTTGCGTCTGCTTCAGCAGTGATGGCAGGATGGAGCAGGAGATGGATCTAGGCTTTGTCTCCTCTAACGAGATTGTTGCTCCAGTCTGTTGAGGTAAACAAGGAACCGAGCTGAAAGCTGAAGCTCTGGATTTACAGGGTCATCAGGTTCCAACCCTCAACCCCTTCTGTCACCTAGACTGTGACAAAATGGATGAAATCCTGGATACAAACTTCAATCTAAAAAACAATCTAAAAGTTACAGGATAGAAGCTCTGGAGGAACGGAGTTGGACACCTCTGCTGTAGAGGGACTAAATGTCCTTCCTGGTCGGGGAACACCTTCTGTCTGCCCAGGAAGAACTGACAGCTAATCCCTTGTCTTCCTTGCTGGACCTATTAGCTC
Organism: Girardinichthys multiradiatus; assembly: GCF_021462225.1. Taxonomy (NCBI): domain Eukaryota; kingdom Metazoa; phylum Chordata; class Actinopteri; order Cyprinodontiformes; family Goodeidae; genus Girardinichthys; species Girardinichthys multiradiatus. The sequence goes on along the minus strand of NC_061801.1, from coordinate 39,431,254 downwards.
CACTAACCAGTTTTGGAAAAGTGGAAGACAGCAGACTCAGTACTACATGAGAACTCCCATCACAGGGAATCATTTACATCCTAAAATAAAACGTTAACAATGCCAGAAAACAGCTCACCTGACCTCCATCCTGTCTTCCTGATGGGTATAAACGAGGCATAAATCAACAGAGCTGTACTCTGAGCTCTCCAATCAGAGCAGAGAGACTGTGCTGGCTCTCTAAAAATAAACCTGATAACTATGGGGGGCAGGGGGGCCCGGGGCCCTGAGGCCAGCTGACTGGAAGTATTGATGAGAACAAAGCAGAGTGTTGGAGCCGCTGGCGAGAGGCCACAGTAAACCTACTGATCGATTGTTTTCAGCCCATCTCTCCACATGATTACACACACTCATGGTAAGGATGCTGTGAGAGGCCTTCTCTGTTGTTTTCTCCTTCCTCTGTTTTGACCTTACATTGAAGTGGACAGTTTCTCTTCAGACAAAATCACAGTGGATCTTCCACACCTTGATGCAAAACGTACTCCTTATTTCTTTGAGATTTACTCTGATTCCAATTGGATTTCAAAATAAAGCTCACATACGTATGTTTAGCAGACTTTGCGGCTGCTTACCGCCCCCTGCTGGCCTGGAGGCCTGAGGAGAACTTGAATTAACGGTAATTTAATAATTCCTACTGGTTGTGTCTCGGCCGGAGCAACATTACCTGCTAACTATGACTGCCTGTGAACAGATCAATTAGCCCCCCAATTACAGATGTGTTTTGTTTTTAAATGATGGTTTCATTTATGAAAGGAATTAGGCTACCCATACCAACCTGTCCCTGTGAGAAAAAGTATGCACCCCCTAAACCTCATAACTGGTTGTGCCAACAGCTGCTGTCAAGTGTTTTCCATCCCTCTGGATCATTTTTGACCCACTTTGCTTTGCAGAATCGTTTTAATTCCACTGGAGGAGTTTTCCAGCATAAACAGCTGGTTTAAGGTCATGCCATAGCATCTCATCCATTTAGCTCCAGACTTTGACTAGGCCAATTGAGATCATTCCTTTTGTCCTTTTGTTGTTTGTAGACATTTAACCATTTGTCAATTTCAATACATGCCACCATATGTATGTATATATTTTGTAATTCACTCATGTATTAATTTTATGTCTTATGTTCTTAATTTGTTTCTGCAGTGGACGCTGCTGCTTGACCAGGTCATCATTCTCAATGACAATTAGTCCTCAACTAACCCATGTGGTTAAATAAAGTTTTTTTTTTTAAGACAATTGTGTGAGACCTTTATGTCCGTGTCTCTTTCTTATTGTTCCAAGACAATCCAGACATTTTGACTTCCAGTTAGAGCCGGTTTGTATTCAATTTATTTACAGACAACTTAAACTGTGTTGGAAATGTGTTCTGTTTCAGTATTTCTCCACCACAAATTATCTGGACTGGATTTTGTTCCCAGTTTGACCTTTAAACGTAAGTCTTACAGATGATTCTACTGGTTATTCATCAGGAATGAGCTTCTTGTCTGCAGAAAAGGGTGGTTTGTCCCAAGCAAGGTGACCTTCATCAAAGCACAGGATGATGAAGTCATGATGATGTATTATGTCTGCAGGGTAGCTGTGAGGTGATGTTTTAATAAGTGCAGATCATCAGTGTTTGTCTAACTGCTAAATGTGTGATTCCTGATCTGTAACAGGAAGAAGAACAGATAGTTAGAGAGGGAAGACAAACAGATGAGGAGGAAGAGGAGCGGATCATAGCTGACAGGAAGAAACCATGACAGTTGCTTTTCGCTTCTTATCTGAGAGGAACAGTTTGAGTCAGATGTTTAAACTGGGACACAACTGGGATAATAAAAACCATAACTGGTACTTTTCACTCAAATAATATAGGTGAATATCAGGCCTACACCAGCCCCCAGTGGAAACCAACCAGTTTTAAATGAACACAACCAACTCTGCCATGAGGAGTGGTTAAATATCCAGCCAGAATGATGCCAGAAGCTTGTTGATGCTGCAAAACGGGTTTGGTTGAGGTGCAACTGGCAAACAGACGTTTGACCAAGTATCAGCACCGGCGTGGGCCGGCTTTTTCCTTGACGAAGTGCAGGTCTTTGAAATATGGATTTTTAAAGTTTTTACAGCGGAATTTAGAATAAATTCACCTCTAATGATTTGTATGCACAATATAAAGTAATTATTTTCAAGTAACACATTAGGTGTTCTGTAAATATGGATAAAAACGTAAAAATCGAGGCAGAAAAGAGGACAGGTAGAGGTGTTGACCCATGCAGCCTCTCCTCATGTGGCTGTCTTCCTGTATCTGCTTCCTCACAGATCAGCGGGAGGAGGAGGCAAAAACTTATGATTTGCCCTCTCCGTCAAGGCTCCATAACTCACCTGAATGCCTCCCGTCTGCTGCCATGGCACCAAGACCCTCTCTGCATGTCCGGTCCCCAAGGTCCTCTCCAAAACAACATTATGCTGGGAAAAAAATTACATGAGGGGGACTGGGGTTAATAGAGCGATCGTCATCTTTTAATTGAAAAAGCTAAACGATGCGACAGGGCGAGGATGTTATTACAGGGAATGATCCCAGGAAGGAGAGATGAATGGCAGCCTCTGAGGTTGGGTTAATGAGGACACAGGGGAGCGTATAGTTGGATGCTGAACATGAGGGTCAGATGTTGGTGAAGGGATAAATGTTTCATCTTTAGGTTGACCAAAGGCCTTTCCACCAGTTTCAGCCATGTTGTTTCAGTGGATCCGTCTAACCAAACGCAACCAGTCTCAGCTTCATAGCTATTCTGCTGCTGATGTTTTGATATGGTCTCTGATTCAGGAAGGCTGACTGAACTAAAGGACTTCACAGTAGATAATGTAGCAGGTTAACTAAAAAAGCAGCTGGAACGAGCTTCTGTCTCCCTGGGCTAATGACCCATCCTGCTAGAACCCCTCTCCTAGAAGTAGCTTAGGGAACAGAAAGGTAGGAGTCATGAAGTCAGGCTGAACTGGATTGAATGAAAATGGTCTCTAATGGGAAATACAAGAATCAGTGGGAAAAAACCCCACTTTCGGTCATCGGTCTCTATCTAAAATCCTCCACCTTCTTTATTTCTGTTCCCTCATGTCTCCACTTGGGTGTCTCTCATTCACACACATGTATTCTGTCTTGCTCTGGGTGAAGATATAGGATCCATCCATCCGTCCGTCCGTCCGTCCATCCATCCATCCATCCATCCTCTATACCTGCTCCTTCCATACAGGTTTGCGGGGGAGCTCTCCAGCGGTCTATGAACCAGATAGGGAGGATATGTAGGATAAAAAGCAGTGCTAAAGGTGGATGATGAAAACGGATGGGTGGGTAAAGATTCTTTGGAAGGATGTAACAGAATACCTTTTGTCACTTATTATACTAATTTTAAATCCAATATCTGGTCTCTGTAGGAAGAACGTGAAAAGGACACAATTTATTTTAATTTATTACCATTTCCTCAGTTGCATCAATGCAAAATACCAAACCCTGAAAACAGTATTTTAACTCAAACAAGGTGATTCAAAAAGATGATAAGAAAACCAGTTCTAACATGTTGAGTTTCTGGGGCAGATATTCCACTTATTAAAACAAAAATATACTTTTATGACAACTAATAAATCCATAGCTAGATTTGTGAAAAGAAACCCTTTTGTTAGTTGTTTTTAACAACTCGCTGAGGAAAAAAAAAAAACGTTTAATCGGCTTGTTGTTACAAAATGAGACAAACCCAAAGTTCCTTTTTCTATTTAATTTCTGACACTGATCCAACTTTCTGCCTTTTAGGGTCCGTCAACTTTCACAGCTCCCCTACCCCCTTTTACAAGTCATCATTTATTAATGGTAAGAGGTCTGCGTAAAGCATTAGCCGTGTTTGTGATAAACCATTAGTGGTGTATTTCATTTCTCTGTAGGAAACAGAGGAGCGCTGGGGGCTGTTAAGATCCGTTAAGAGGCGGCGGAAGGGGGTAGAAGTTCTTCCCTCTGAGGTGATTAGACCCGTCCATTTAGTTAGAGGGTGCGTATGCAGACACATGTTCAGAAACCATACATATCCTGCCTGCTGTGCATGTGAGCATGTCTAATTAGCAAGATTTACAGGCTTAGACTCTGCAGCTTCATTGCATTTTTTTCTGTGTGGTGAAAACATGCAGTCATAAGCATCCGTTCTTTTAAAGGCAGGAATGGCTGATGCACCGTTAAATTCTGCAATGTTTAAAATGAATCCATCGACGTTTTGTAAACAGAATAGAGTTAAGGAAACCGATCTGGACATCAAATGTTCATCAGCTTTTAGTTCAGGTTCTGATGGCCGGTGCAGCTTTGTGTCTGGTTAAAAAGTCACTTTGAAACTTTAGGTCAAACTGCTCTTTTCTGAAAACGTTCACCCATAAGGACATCATTTTCAAACGTTCTTGCACACAAGGAAACCTCAGGTTTGTAATGTCAGATATCTGTATGCCTTGACCCACTCTCGGCTGCCAGCCTTCTCACATCTCCACTCAACATTGATTTTACTACAGCAGGTGGTTGGTGTCTAGCGCCCAGGCCTGGCGGAGAAGCAGGTTTGAGACTTTAATATATCTTTTAAAATCTTTTTCCATGTGTAATGTGACTTACACCATATTAAGAAAAGTACTGGATCAATTGCCTTTAGACACATGTGAACTCTAATGACAACCCATTCTTAATACAATGGGGTGTCATTATGCTGGTCCATCCTTTGCAGCTCCTCTGGTAAGGCTTTCCACAGGGTTCAGGAGTGTAGTAATGGTAATTGTTGACCTTTCTTCCAGGAGAACATTTGTGAGGTCACACACTGATGTTGGACGAGAAGGCCTGGCTCCACTCTAACTCATCCAAGAGGTGATCTATTAGGTTAAAGTAATGTTTCTGTGCAGCCCCGTCAGGTTCTTCCATATCAAACCTGCTCATTCTTGTTTTTATGGACTTTACTTTGTAAATACATACATCCAGACATACATACATACATACATACATACAGACATACATACATACATACATACATACATACAGACATACATACATACATACATACATACATACATACATACATACATACATACATACATACATACAGACATACATACATACATACATACATACAGACATAAATACATACATACATACATACATACATACATACATACATACATACATACATCCAGACATACATACATACATACATACATACAGACATATATACATACATACATACATACATACATACATACATACATACAGACATATATACATACATACATACATACATACATACATACATACATACATACATACATACAGACATACAGACATACATACATACATACATACATACATACATACATACAGACATACATACATACATACATACATACATACATACATACATACATACATACAGACATACATACAGACATATATACATACATACATACATACATACATACATACAGACATACATACATACATACATACATACATACATACATACATACATACATACAGACATATATACATCAGAATCAGAATCAGAATCAGAATCAGAAAAGCTTTATTGCCAAGTACGTTTTTGGACATACAAGGAATTTGTTTTGGCGTAGTCGGTGCAATACAATACAAATTAAACAGTACAAACATATCTACAATATAATATAAATATAAGTGCACAGTTTTAAGTGAGTGAGAGTAAATATAGAGCAGTATAAGATGCAAGAGCAATACAACAGTGCAGGTGATCATTGTGCAAGTAAAGCAGGAGTCCAAGCTGAGCGTTAATGTAACGCATAGAGTTACAGGTTACAGGTGTCCTGTCAGCAAAAAAAGGGGGGGTGTGGGGGAAAGGGGGAATGTCAGGGTGGTTTCCGGGCTTTGTTAACCAGGCTGGTGGCAGATGGGAAAAAACTGTTCTTGTGGCGTGAGGTTTTGGTCCGGATGGACCGCAGCCTCCTGCCAGAGGGGAGAGTCTCAAAGAGTCTGTGACCGGGGTGGGAGGGATCAGCCAGAATCTTCCCTGCCCGCTTCAGGGTCCTGGAGGTGTACAGTTCCTGGAGCGACAGTAGACTGCAGCCAATCACCTTCTCAGCAGACCGAATGACACGCTGCAGCCTGCCCTTATCCTTGGCTGTAGCAGCGGCGTACCAGATGGTGATGGAGGAGGTGAGGATGGACTCAATGATGGCTGTGTAGAAGTGCACCATCATAGTCTTTGGCAGGTTGAATTTCTTCAGCTGCCGCAGGAAGAACATCCTCTGCTGGGCTTTCTTGATGAGGGAGCTGATGTTTGGCTCCCACTTGAGATCCTGGGAGATGATGGTTCCCAGGAAGCGGAAAGATTCCACAGTGTCAATTGTGGAGTCACAGAGGGTGATGGGGGCAGGTGGGGCTGGGTTCTGCCTGAAGTTCACAACCATCTCCACTGTCTTTAGAGCGTTGAGCTCAAGGCTGTTCTGGTTGCACCAGTCCAACAGATGGTCCACTTCCCATCTGTACGCGGACTCGTCACCATCAGAGATGAGTCCGATCAGGGTGGTGTCGTCCGCAAACTTCAGAAGCTTGACAGACTGGTGACTGGAGGTGCAGCTGTTGGTGCACAGGGAGAAGAGCAGAGGAGAGAGAACACAGCCTTGGGGGGAACCGGTGCTGATGGTCAGGGAGTCAGAGACGTGCTTCCCCAGCCTCACGCGCTGCTTCCTGTCAGACAGGAAGTCAGTGATCCACCTGCAGGTGGAGTCGGGCACACTCAGCTGGGAGAGCTTCTCCTGGAGCAGAGCTGGGACGATGGTGTTGAAGGCAGAGCTGAAATCCACAAACAGGATCCTGGCGTAGGTTCCTGTGGAGTCCAGGTGCTGGAGGATGAAGTGAAGGGCTAGGTTGACTGCATCATCTACAGACCTGTTGGCTCTGTAGGCAAACTGCAGGGGGTCCAGGAGGGGGTCGGTGATGTCTTTTAGGTGTGAGAGCACAAGGCGCTCAAAGGACTTCATCACCACAGAGGTCAGGGCGACGGGTCTGAAGTCATTAAGCCCTGTGGTCCTTGGCTTCTTGGGAACAAGGATGATGGTGGAGGACTTGAAGCAGGCTGGCACATGACATGTCTCCAGTGAGGTGTTAAAAATGTCTGTGAAGACTGGAGACAGCTGATCAGCGCAGTGCTTCAGGCTGGCTGGTGAGACAGAATCCGGACCAGCAGCTTTCCGGGGGTTCTGTCTCCTGAAGAGTTTGTTGACGTCCCTCTCCTGGATGGAAAGAGCCGTCCTCGGCGTGGGTAGGGGGCTGGTGGGGGTTGGAGGAGCCAAGGCCCCTCTTGAGGTTGGGGAGGTGGGGGTGGTGGATTGTGGCTGCAGCTGTTGGGGGGCGTCGTGGGAGATGGTTGCAGGACTGTCCCTTTGTCTTTCAAAGCGGCAGTAGAACTCGTTCAGGTCGTTGGCGAGGCGTCGGTCGTTGATGGAGTGGGGGGCTTTCGGCTTGTAGTTGGTGATTTGCTTGAGCCCTTTCCAGACAGACGCAGAGTCGTTGGCTGAGAACTGGATTTGGAGCTTCTCAGAGTACAGTCGTTTGGCCTCTTTCACTGCCTTGCCAAACTTGTACTTGGCCTCTCTGTATATGTCTTTGTCCCCACTCCTGAAGGCCTCTTCCTTATCCAGTCTTAACCTTCTGAGTTTAGCTGTGAACCAGGGTTTGTCGTTGTTGTAACTCACCCTGGTGCATGATGGTACACAGCTGTCCTCACAGAAGCTGATGTAGGAAGTCACAGCCTCTGTGTACTCGTCCAGACTGTTGGTAGCAGTCCTGAACACATCCCAGTCTGTACAGCCTAAACACGCCTGGAGATTCTCCACAGCCTCACTGCTCCACTTCCTTGACGTCCTCACAACAGGTTTGCAGAACTTTAGTTTCTGCCTGTATGCAGGAATCAGGTGGACCATGATGTGGTCGGATTGGCCCAGTGCAGCACGTGGGACGGCGTGATAAGCGTCTCTGATGGTGGTGTAACAGTGATCCAGAATGTTGTCCTCTCTGGTCGGACATTTTATAAACTGTCTATATTTGGGAAGTTCGTGGGTCAGATTACCTTTGTTAAAGTCGCCAACGACGATAACTAAGGAGTCCGGGTTGGTCCGCTCCACACTCAGTATCTGGTCGGCGAGCATGCGCTGTGCGACCTGCACGTTAGCTTGCGGTGGGATGTAAACACCGACCAGGATGAACGAAGCGAACTCACGGGGGGAATAGAAAGGCTTACAGTTTATGATGAAGGATTCCAGGTCTGGAGAACAGTGCTGCTGAATCACTGTCACGTCGTTGCACCAACCACTGTTGAGGTAAAAACAGATTCCTCCACCTTTCGCTTTGCCGGAGAGTTCCGTGTCTCTGTCCGCTCTGTAGAGCTGGAATCCTGCCAGCTGCAGCGCAGAGTCCGGTATTAATCCACACAGCCACGTCTCCGTGAAGCACAAAACTGCCGATGAATAAAAGTCCCTGTTTTTCCCCAACAACAGTTGTAGTTCCTCCATTTTGTTGGGAAGTGAGCGCACGTTAGAGAGAAATATTCCAGGTAACGGTGTTCGTAGTCCACGCTGACGAAGACGTACCAGCACCCCAGCCCGTTTCCCTCTCTTCCGGCGTTTCACCGCGTGAACAAAGGTGAGCGCACCTTTGACCAGAATGTCCAAAAATTCCAGAGCAGTAGGTAGAAAAGTGGGAAATAACTCCTCTGGTGTAGTAGCCCTGATGTTCATGAGTTCTTCTCTGGTTAGAGAGCTCCGGGTACCATCACAGAAGACCGTTTTAAAGCAAAAAACAAAACAAAACAATGCGCACCAACACGCCGAGGCGACCATCTGCGGCGCCATCTTGTTGTTACATACATACATACATACATACATACATACATACATACATACATACATACATACATACATACATACATACATACATACATACAGTACAAACTGATGAAGGCAAACGTTTTTACTGCTGAAGGAGGTTCAACACGCCAGAAACTGAGGAGTTTTTCAATTTTTGAATAAACCTGGAATATACCAGATATTTTTCATGAAGTACTGATTCATAAAGTCATACAACTGAAAGAGGTTATACTTACTTTTCTCCATCACTCTGTGTGCGCACCGAGGGATTTTCCAACACAACTGGTTTCTCTGTCCACAATATATTGTAATCATTTAACATTTTGTGTCCTTAACATTTTATTGGTATCATTTAACAGTTTTGCTGTGCATTTTCTGCGTTAAGTATCAAACTGAAATCTCAGAAGTACATCTAAAATGTCCAAATTCCAAAGATGAACTAAAATAAAACAAGAAACGTGGGTCGACCTCTGTCTGTTTAACACTGCGCTGCATCTGTTTTCTGGCGGCTAATTTCTGAACAAGTGAGGTCACAACCTGCTTGTATTCCAGCCCCCGCCTGCTTGTCAAACATCCCTCAAGCAGAAATCAATAGGTCATCATCTCTACATATTACTACATATCAGGAGGGAGCCAGTGGGAGGAAGAGGAGGAGGAAGAGGTGTGGGTAAGAAATCAAAGTTAGGAGGAGCAGAGGTTAAAAAAGGATAGAGGAAATGAGGAAAGGTTTTGTCTGTTATTGTCACAGCAGTGTATTTAACAACCATCTTGTTTGCACATCTTATTAGACTTAATATGTCTCATCAAAAGGTATTTGTAATCTATCTATCTATCTATCTATCTATCTATCTATCTATCTATCTATCTATCTATCTATCTATCTATCTATCTATCTATCTATCTATCTATCTATCTATCTATCTATGGTGAAATCATGCTACACTGTTTTTCCCTACTTAGAAGGAAGACGTTCAGGTTGAATCATGGAGATGGCAGAATATAAACTGTTTATGCACTTCAGGTGGTTTATGTCTCATTAAACCAGTCAATGACTTGCTGGTTAATGTTTCTGGTAGAATCAACACACGGCTGTTCAGTTCACTCCCACCAAACATTTGCTGCACCATCATTGCTGTGCAATCAGTCAGTGGCTCAAAATACATCAACCATGAGCCATTGTCCAGTAACGGACAGTGATAGCAACTATCAGTAAAATGGCAGGGACTCGATGGGTAAACTGGGAGTGTTTGTGTAAGCTCCAATCCGAAGTGGAATCCACTTAAAATATGTCACAGAGTCAAGGATTAACCAGCACAGTCAGTGAGTGATAGATATTGATTGTCATCTTTACAGATCATTTCCTCTGAAGATGATTAATATGTCTGTTTCTCAACCATCCTACGGTTCACAGTCTCTCATATTAAACCTCCAGGCTGCTGTGGCTTCAGAAAGGACAAAGGAGTTTGAATACACTGGAGGACATGTGTTTTTTTAGTGCACACCCCAAATTTAGATTGACATCTAAATGATTTAGAAAAGGCTTGGAAAAAGTGCTTTGGTCAGATGAACCCATAAAATGAAGGTCTTTGGCATCAACCCAACATGCTGTATTTAGAGGGTGAGAAATGTTGAGTATGACCTGAAGAACACCACTCCTACATTTTCTTACCTGGTGGCCTTTAATTGGTCCTACACTTTCATTCACAGAATTCTCTTCTTAAATCTAATTGAAACATAAAAGAAAATCAATTAGACTTTGGATTCCTCTCATCACTTTTAATTTTTTTTCTCACCAAGGTTTTTCAAATGATTCCAAAATCCCATTATTTCAGTATGAATGTTCTGACATGAAATAAATATGAAAATGCCGGAACTATACAGACAAACAAATTTGTTGTTAATTATGTTTTTCTAGGTCAAACAGTCAAACTGTTTCCGATACAATTAACTTCTCCTAATTCTTTAATTACTACTTTCTCCTACTACTCTCCATTTATGCATTATAATACATTTTTGATTAAATTAACTTCATGCTCTCTCTTAGTTTTTTCAAAGAAGGTACACATGGCCTGTGTCTTATTGCTGGAAGGTGCCACCAGCTAAGCTTTTGCTACCATAAAATCTATGTTCTTTCTGTGTTCTTTATAGAATAGACATCTGGGCTCATTTTCTGTGCTTTACTGTGCCTTTTCTTGGAAGAGACCATCAGCTGAGGTATTGCTGCTGTCGTTATGTCCTCTGTTATATTTCCCCACAGAAAGTACACCTCACCTGGGTTTTCCATGTTTTACTGTGTCTGTTTCTTGAGCTATTCTCAGTTATGTTTTGTTCTGACAACAGGTTCAACTGGCCTGGTTTTTCAGTGTTTAACCATGTCTCTTTTAAGGAACTAGCCATTGTCCTAACTCTTGACTTAACTTTATGTTCTTTGTGGGTTTTTTTCTTGAAATGTCCATTAAGGATGCAATTGGCCCAGTGATTGTGTTTAACAATGTATTTTTGTTCAACCAACCATTGGAAGCGCTATGGCACCGACTGAGCCTTGCTCTGGTTCTGCTCCAATTTCTGCCTGTTTAAAAGGAGTCATTCCGCTCCACTGTTCGTTCCTACATGCTCGCCCTAACCCTAACCCTAACCCTTACCCTAAGAATAAGGGATTGCTGCAAAGTTGACATCTAAATAAAATCAATGGACAGACACCTTTTACCAATTCCCATTGTATGATTAACTGACTGAATGCATTGTACAGTAATTAGGAAGGAATAGGACTGTATGTCAATGGATCTAAATCTGACAGATGATTAAACTGTATTGGAATAAATGAATTTATTTGAACTGAATTTCGATCCAACTGAAATCAGTTAAACTTTAAAGGAATTGAAATGTTTGCCTTGTAAAACGCCTTGAGATGACATTTTTTGTGAATTGCTTTATATAAGTGAAGCAAAACTGAACTTAACTTTAGGGTTGTATTGACAGGGCTGTGAATTCCAGGCTGTCTTCTGCTTTAGTTTTACTTCTTTATTATTATTTCACCTGTTCTGTATTCTGGTCAAACTACAATTGATTGTGTCTGATATGAGTAGATTACTTCTGAGATTCTAATTAAGACCAGATGGAGAAAAAGATGATTAAAATAATGTAAATCAGCATCTACAGCTCCTTTCCGTTCTGTTTCTGTTGGTCCCTGTTTCTCTCCCTCAGACTGGTATGTGAGTTATTTTCTTTCCTCCAGTCACATTTACTTTCATTTTCACCCCCATCACTTCATGATAATATCCCAGATGACATTATCTGAGATTAGCTGAATCTGTGTCTCTGCCTCATTTCTTGGACCGTCCCTGTTTACGCCAGTAACCCAGTCTGTCAAGTCAGTGCACTGTAAAACATACAGCAATGAATTTTGGTTTGTTTTTAGCTGATTTAACTCATTCTCATATTTAAAATTTTTGCATTTTTCTGATATATTGGAACATGGGTTAGGGTTAGAGCATGTTTTCTTCAGAATACATCCCAACCCCCTCCTGAGAGGGCTGTGGACCAAGAAAGAAACGTCTGCTTCAAAATTGACAACTTCAAGCTTGAGTGAAATTTTCACCTGGCCACATGGATGAGCCAAATTTCCACTGCAGAAATGTTTTAAAGTTGTAGTAATTGTCAAGCATGGTGGTGGCAGCATCATGCTGTGGAGCTGTTTGTCTGCCAGTGGTGCTGGTACATTGGACAAAGTAGGTGGACCGATAAAGGGGGAGAACTATTTCCAAATTCTTCAACTTCACCTGAAAGCAGCAGCTGAATGGCTGAAGCTTGGACACAGGTGGCTGTTCGACAGAAACTGCTGAAACTTTGTGGTTCTGTTTACAAGCTGCTTCAGAGCACTTTACAGGTACAAATACTGGAAATTGATGATGTCACTTCCTAATCAGTACAAAACACCTGCCAAGGTTCTCTGAGCCTTTAAATGGTCTCCTTGTCTGGCTCAGTAGGAGACACAATCATGGGGGAGACTGCTGACTGGACAGATGTCCAGAGGACAGTCACTGACACTCTCCACAAGAAAGGTAAGCCACAAAAGGTCATTGGATGTTCACAGAGTGCTGTGTCCAAGCATATTCATAGAAAGTTGAGAGAAGGAAAAAGTGTAGTAGGAGAAGGTGTACGAGAAACAGGGATAACTGCAGTCTTGAGAAGATTGTCAAGCAAAATTAATTCAAGAATTTGAGGGAGCCCCAGAAGGAGTGGACCAAAGCTGGAGTCAGTGCATCAAGAGCCACAAATGCTACAAATGTTGCATTCTTCGTGTCAAGCTTCTCCTGCATCTAAGACGACATCAGAAGCATTTAACCTCGACTAAGGAGAAACAGAACTTTACTGTTGCTCAGTGGTCCAACGTCCTGCTTCCAGATGAAAGTAAAGTTTTTGTTTCATGTGGAAATCAAGGTCCCAGAGTCTGGAGTGGAGAGGCTCAGAATCCATGTTGCCTAAGGTTTCCACAGTCAGTGGTGATTTGGGGTATCACTGGGTTTTCTGAAGTCCACAGCCAACGCAGGTATCTACTCGGACATTTTAGAGCAGCTCATCATTTCTTATTGAACTGATGTAATATTCTAGTTTTCTGACACTCTTAATTTTGGATTTTTAATTATCTGACACCCAGAATCATCAGAATCACAAGAAATAAAGACTTGAAATATTTTACTCTATGTGTAATGAATCTATATAACAAAGCTGTTGTTTTTCTAAGTCATTGCAGGTGTGTGTTGTATCATCATAACACCGTGGAAGAAAATGGGTCAAATAAATCACCCCAAACTGATACGACACCCATGATGGGTGGATGGAAACATGTCACAGTGTGGGAGATTTATCTACATAATTTTGACCTGAGAATTTACCCAGAACGAAAAGCACCTGCTGAAACTGGACCACTAATCAAGGAAGCAGTTTATTGAGCATGGAGTTTCCATGAAAGGGTAGGCCCTTGGAATGAGTACAAGAGCGTCAATGCATTCCCCTGTTAGAAGGTCCTGAGGTGGGGCTCCTTTTATATGGACCTGATTCTAACTGGACTTTAAGACTTTAAATTCTTGTTTTATTCAAGTAAATTTCATCCTTCATGTTTTACCTGATTTGACTTGTATTACAAGTTATTGTGATAAAAGTTCAACTCCTATCAAAGCATCTTTCCTGGGTTCGCCTTCTCCCCCTGACTTTAAAAGGACGCCGCTTACCAGTCCCTGGCCCACAAATACATAAAAACATGTAGGCTTGGAGGACAAACTGTTGAAGACATTTGGAAACCTCCGTTGGCTTCGAGTCTGAATCTGACAGAGTGAAATTATTTGTGAGCTCCGTCCTATTTTACAGTGTTTGTCGTCCTCACGGATCGGATCAATGGCAGCTCGTATCAGAGCGGATCGATACTGTTTAGAGTCATACTCATCAGTGAAACCAGCGAGTTCTGATGTCTCTGGGCTTTAAAGCTAATGAAGAACAGACAGACTGAGAAAAGGAGGAGGACAAAGGAAGGACCTGTTTATGGGTCTGTTTTCGATACGGGTCAGCAACCTGCAGCCCCGGAGCCACATGTGGCTTGGTTGCCAGAAAGGAATGGCCTGATTGGCAGAAGGAAACCTTTTTATGTTTAATATTTTTCTCTTTGTCAATGGGAGGTAAAACATTTTGCTTCTTTTCTGGTGAACATTTGATGTTTTTCTTTGCTCTAAAACATAAAATTAGATATAAATTTGTGGTTTCTTGATGTAACCATAAAGCAAGTTGTAGGTCCTTTGCTTACAGACAATCTATTTAGCAGAAGCAAGGCAGAAATGCCTCTTTGCAGTGTAAAGGTTGCTGACTCCTGGTCTTTGTGTTTGTGTGTGGGAAACATTGGTGCATTTCTTTATCAAAATTTGGTTTCTTAAGCTCTAGTAGCTTCTTTTAAATTGCTGTACAGTGTAGGAACACCAGAGCAAATCTGCTGTTAAATACTAACTTTTTCCCAATTTTGGTTTAGTTTATTCCCACCCGTTAAAATATAAAGAGCTCACTCAACCATTTATATAGGCTCTATCTCAATAATAGCAGTTTGACAATTAATAATACAGCAAGGCAGCTACTGTCAAAATTAATTAAAAGCCAACAACACAACGGAATAATTAATAAAACATGTTTATAACTAGCGGTAAAATAAAATGCACAAAAGTTTAAAGTTTTGTTATGTAAGCTAAAAACAGAAGCATCTGAGTCCTCTTCCTTAAATTGTGAAGCACAGTGGTGGAGGGTTGATGCTTTGGGCTTGATTTGCTATCTCACAGTCACTGAGTGGACCATGAATTTCTTTGTATACCAGAATGTTCTAGAGCCAAATGTGAGTCCATCCAAGCTGAACCTTGGTCCGAACTGGGGAATCAACAGAGCAATGATCCCAAACACAGCAGCAGTGGCTGGGTGCGGTAATGGTTTAGTCAAAGTTCAGATCTTAACCTGATTTAAATGCTGTAGTGGGAGCTGCAGAAAGCTGTGAAGAAACGCATGTCTGCAAACCTCAGTGAACCGAAGCAAGAATAAATGTGCAGATTTTTGTTTTTCTGTGTGAAACACAGACCACCGCCATTTTCTTTTCTACTTTGCAGGAATACATACCTTGATGCATGACCCACCATAATAAGCTGTCATATGTTACTTTAGGAGGAGCACTTACATGTGGCATCTTTGAATAATAAAGAACAACGCTTGCCCCGAATATTTTCCTGTTCCTGTTTTTCTGCAATTCCACA
Organism: Girardinichthys multiradiatus; assembly: GCF_021462225.1. Lineage (NCBI taxonomy): Eukaryota > Metazoa > Chordata > Actinopteri > Cyprinodontiformes > Goodeidae > Girardinichthys > Girardinichthys multiradiatus. The sequence continues at coordinate 39,415,559 of NC_061801.1, read as the reverse complement.
GCATGAAAATCCCTAAAGAACCTGGAAGACCAGCTGGTCATTGCAGGTGAGAGCGCACCTGGAGCCTGTCTCAGAGCAATGCTGGGAGGAGAGTACTCCTCCTGTTGCAAAGGACTGTTTGCAATGCAACATTTCTGGTTGTCATGAATTTAATAGATTCATCCTATTGCATGGATGCTCACTGCAGTGGAAAACTGCACCTGATGCAGAAGATAGTCCTCCAGATGCTAAAGATCACAGAGTTTTGGAAGCATCCTAATAACAGATGACTAAGAGAGGAGCAAGAAAAAATGGGAACTCATTTTGCATTGCAGGATTTCTTAACATCATTAATCCTCAAGCAAAATTAACTAGAATTGAAAATGCATTAAATCTCATTATCTGCCTGGACACAGTCATGGTTTCCAGAGCTGCTTTTATATTAAACACATAAACCTGACTAGCAGTGTTTTAATATATGTGTTGTCAGTTCGCAAAACAAATTAAGCAGATAATTAATTAATTAATCAATCAGTTTAGCTTTTCAGTTGCAAACAAGGACTGACAGAGAGAGATTGACTCAGTCAGTGGTTCAGCAGGTTTTTTATTATCTGGGCGTTTGCAGGTGAAATAGAAAGCAGAGAGCAGGTTTTAATGAAGCCTCAGCCAAATGTTCAAGGTCGCGTTGAAGAATCCAGCTTCCAGGTGTCATGATTCATCATCGCAGTCTCCAAATTGAAGCTGCTCGCCTCTGAAGATGAGCTGTGAGCGAGCAGAGTGGAAACGGAGCAGGATGTGGTGCTTTGTTATGTCCACTGTACTGATGGAGGACGGCACGCAGACTATACATCACTCACACGTCAGACAGCAGTCTGTGTGTGTGTGTGTTTTCATCAGCACTGTCACAGGCCTGTCTCATTCATTCTTTTTATCCCAGTTTGGGTTCCAGAATCTGGCCAAAGCCAACATTTATTTCAACACCAGCCTGGATATCATGCAGTCTGCTTTGTTCCAGGGTTTATTCCACACTGTCATTATTCATTAAATCAAGATAAGACCAGCATGGAAAAGCTGTGAGTGAAAATTTAAGTACACCCTTCTTACTTCCTTGGGAATTAGTAGAGGAGACATCTATTAGGTTGCTCAAATGCACTGATTAACTTATCACCATTAGTGCCAGCTTTCTGCTCTGGAGCATTCAGGTGTGTGTTAACGCAATGCCAGGATGGAAAGACATCAGCAATGACCCTAGGGAAGCAACTATTTAAAAAGTCCAACAGAGAGAAAGCTTCTTTCTTCTCTAAACAACATGGCAGCAAACCCAGCATGCCTAGATTTGCAAAGCTGCAGGTAAGTCAGAGAAGACCAAAGTAAATATGTTTGGACATGTTGCAAAGCACAATGTTTGGAGAAAATCAAACTTAAACATTGTCCCGCACGGCAGTGTGTGGCTGATGATGTGGGCTAAAAACAACATACTGCATGGTTTTGGTTTGCAAAGTTTAGCTTTTGCAGTTATTGGGTATGTTGTTGTTTGCAGAACAGCTTTCTGTGAAACCACAAGTCACAGAATGAGAAGAATCGTGATCTCCAATGGAAATCCTGGAATGCGTCAGGATTCTGCTCGTGAGATGAGGCTCACATAGAAATCTTTGGACATTTTGAGGAGGCCAAACACAGCAGGTCAGCACAAACACCTCATACCAACTGCAGAGCACGGTGTTGGAGAGCTGATGATGTGAGAAAGTATTCTATAGTCAAATATGAAGCCATCTGTCTGACAGCTGAAGCTCATCCACACACCATACACAGCAGTTCTTTTAGGTTTGCAGGCATTTGTTTCTGTACAGCTCTCTCAAGGTCCCATCAGGTCTGTGTTACCTTACCTGTGCTTTACTTGATCTTAGGCTAGAAACAGAAGATTCCCAAAGGTTGACTCTAGGAGCGGAGTAAGAGACTAAACACCAGCAATTGATTTTATTTTAGTTGGTACCATATATATTGTGCAGCAAAACAAACATAACAGAAACACAAAAAATATCAAGACAAATGGCCATTTAAATCTTAAATTACAGTTCATCAGTTCAGATTCTAGTAAGAATTATGCATATTCTTCCAAGTCCAAGCAGCAGTACAGGTCCTTCTCAAAATATTAGCATATTGTGATAAAGTTCATTATTTTCCATAATGTCATGATGAAAATTTAACATTCATATATTTTAGATTCATTGCACACTAACTGAAATATTTCAGGTCTTTTATTGTCTTAATACGGATGATTTTGGCATACAGCTCATGAAAACCCAAAATTCCTATCTCACAAAATTAGCATATCATTAAAAGGGTCTCTAAACGAGCTATGAACCTAATCATCTGAATCAACAAGTTAACTCTAAACACCTGCAAAAGATTCCTGAGGCCTTTAAAACTCCCAGCCTGGTTCATCACTCAAAACCTCAATCATGGGTAAGACTGCCGACCTGACCGCTGTCCAGAAGGCCACTATTGACACCCTCAAGCAAGAGGGTAAGACACAGAAAGAAATTTCTGAACGAATAGGCTGTTCCCAGAGTGCTCTATCAAGGCACCTCAGTGGGAAGTCTGTGGGAAGGAAAAAGTGTGGCAGAAAACGCTGCACAACGAGAAGAGGTGACCGGACCCTGAGGAAGATTGTGGAGAAGGGCCGATTCCAGACCTTGGGGGACCTGCGGAAGCAGTGGACTGAGTCTGGAGTAGAAACATCCAGAGCCACCGTGCACAGGCGTGTGCAGGAAATGGGCTACAGGTGCCGCATTCCCCAGGTCAAGCCACTTTTGAACCAGAAACAGCGGCAGAAGCGCCTGACCTGGGCAACAGAGAAGCAGCACTGGACTGTTGCTCAGTGGTCCAAAGGACTTTTTTCGGATGAAAGCAAATTCTGCATGTCATTCGGAAATCAAGGTGCCAGAGTCTGGAGGAAGACTGGGGAGAAGGAAATGCCAAAATGCCAGAAGTCCAGTGTCAAGTACCCACAGTCAGTGATGGTCTGGGGTGCCGTGTCAGCTGCTGGTGTTGGTCCACTGTGTTTTATCAAGGGCATGGTCAATGCAGCTAGCTATCAGGAGATTTTGGAGCACTTCATGCTTCCATTTGCTGAAAAGCTTTATGGAGATGAAGATTTCATTTTTCAGCACGACCTGGCACCTGCTCACAGTGCCAAAACCACTGGTAAATGGTTTACTGACCATGGTATCACTGTGCTCAATTGGCCTGCCAACTCTCCTGACCTGAACCCCATAGAGAATCTGTGGGATATTGTGAAGAGAACGTTGAGAGACTCAAGACCCAACACTCTGGATGAGCTAAAGGCCGCTATCGAAGCATCCTGGGCCTCCATAAGACCTCAGCAGTGCCACAGGCTGATTGCCTCCATGCCACGCCACATTGAAGCAGTCATTTCTGCAAAAGGATTCCCGACCAAGTATTGAGTGCATAACTGTACATGATTATTTGAAGGTTGACGTTTTTTGTATTAAAAACACTTTTCTTTTATTGGTCGGATGAAATATGCTAATTTTGTGAGATAGGAATTTTGGGTTTTCATGAGCTGTATGCCACAATCATCCGTATTAAGACAATAAAAGACCTGAAATATTTCAGTTAGTGTGCAATGAATCTAAAATATATGAATGTTAAATTTTCATCATTACATTATGGAAAATAATGAACTTTATCACAATATGCTAATATTTTGAGAAGGACCTGTATATGCCACATGCAACATCCAGTTCAACGGTCAAGTTTTTTCTTTAAACTTTACATCTGGATTACACCTTCCCCCTCCTTTAAACCGTGCAACTCCCGATGCATGCTAAACAGTGTAAATATGAGAATGTAAAGGACTGTTTGCTGTGGAGGTCGTAAACGTATCACTATAGGCATCAACTAAGCCATAAAATAGAGTCTGTATCACTGAAATAAGTAGGGTACCTAATGCCACGTATTGAAGGCGGTTCGGAGGCAGACGATGGCGATTTGACCGTCTGATGACAGGCACAGTGTCAGCGGCAGGATCAGGTGAATCTAAGGTCTCAATAGGAAACAGCTCATTTTGTCTAGGGGATGTCTCCACTTGATCCTGGAGCTCTAGTTCTCCTATAGGTGGATCTTCATTAGCACATGCAATGATTTTTGGTCCAAAAACCTTCCAGACCCAGGTTCAGTTTCCACAGGTAAAACATCTTCCCCTTGAACAGATGATCCCCCATCAGTACGCAAATGAGAACCAGGATCTGCAGAATCAACTGAAGACATAACCGATGAATCAGCAGCACTGGACAGAGGCTGAGTACTGAAATCAGCAGAAGGTTCAGTGGTACAAAGTTTCCAAAACTGAAATGTGGCTGGCTGGACCTCCAGTTGTGGCATATTCCATCCATCTTCCTCCTTATCCAGCTCTGCTGAGTTCTCAGCCCTGGCTAGCCTATGGCCTCGAGTGAAAGACTGATGCGTTGGCGTAACAAACAGGGAATCCACATCATCGGTTTCTGGCAAGAGAGGACATTGGAGAAGCAGATCTCTGTGTAAAGTATGGCTTGATCCATCAGCCCTGTTCTCAGGGCGCACGGTGTACACAGGTAGGTCTCCAGCCCGTTTCACTACAAAGTAAACATTTTGCTCCCATTCATATTCAAGTTTGTGTTTACCTCGCAACCTAACATTTCGCACTAAAACTCGATCTCCTTCTTCCAGACTTGACAGTGTGACCCTCTGATCAAAGCGTGTTTTACTTCTTTGTCCAGATTTTGCAGCATTCTTCGAAACAAGTTGGAAACTTTCTTCAAGTCCGGATCGTAGATTCTTAACGTACTGGGAATGTGAATTAGACATCTTTTCCCGTATAGGCAACCCAAAGGCAAAATCCATTGGAAGACATGGCGATCAGCCAAACATAAGTTTATATGGTGTAAAACTGGTGACATAATTCCTTGTGCAGTTGTAAGCATGGACTAAGGGTTTTACATAATCCTTCCATTTTGCCTTCTGCTTGTGCTCCAGTGTCCCAAGAATGCTGAGTAAAGTCCGGTTGAACCGACTGGGTTTCCCCGAGGATGGTATGGGGTCGTCCGAGTTTTACAATCCCAATTAGTTGGCAAAGTTCTTTAATTAACTTTGACTTGAAGTCCGGTCCCTGATCTGTATGGAGTCGTTCAGGTATCCCATAACACACAATGAAGTTTTCCCATAGACATGTTGCCCGTGTATTTTGCCTTTTGGTTTGATGTTGGTATAGCTACTGCGAACTTAGTGAAGTGGTCAGTAAAAACAAGAATATCCGTGACATTGCTCTGATCTGGTTGAAGGGAGAGGTAGTCCATACACAGCAACTCCAATGGATGTGTGGTTTTGATATTAACAAGTGGTGCAGATCTTTCTGGGGGAGCTTTGCGGCTCACACAATGATTGCAGGTCTTGATCTTGGTTTCTACATGTTCTGCCATGCAAGGCCAAAAAAACCGAGAGCGAACAAGGTCCAGAGTCCTTTCAATGCCCAAGTGACCCATGTCATCATGTAAGCTGGTAAGGACCATGGATCTCAGCTCCTCTGGTAATACCAGTTGGAATGTAGCTTGTTCTCCATCATGCCTCCTTCGGTACAAGATGTCCTCATGCAACTCAAGACGATTCAGCTCCCTCAACAACAGCACAAGGTCTGGGAGTTTTTGCCGCACCATTGGGGGAACCTTCTCCCCAGTCTTCATCTGGTGAATGACCTCTCTAATCATCGGATCAGCATGCTGCTTGTCCTTGAGGTCCAATTGTGACATTGAAGGCACAACTGGTAGTCCATGATGGTCATCACTGATATAACAGTCTGGAATAGCGCTAACTGAGGAGCTCAAAGACTCAATAAGAGTAAAACCATCTGCGCAACCACCCAACTGATTAGTAACAAGGCAGCGATGGCAGATGGCAGATACGATTTCAGGATCAACTTCTTCCACTTCACCAGATTCAATGCTGCGCTCTTCAGTGAATTTATTGATCAAGTCCCAATCTTTCGGAACTGACATATCAGATGGGAGGTTATGAGGGTGACGGGATAAAGCGTCCGCATCAAGGTTTTGCTGTCCAGCTTGATACTGCAACTTAAAAGTGTAAGTGGACAGAGCAGCAAGCCACCTGTGACTGGTGGCATCTCACTTCGCTGATGTTCACAAGTAAGTGAGAGGGTTGTTATCAATTCAATTCAATTCAATTCAGTTTTATTTATATAGCGCCATTTCACAACACATGTTGTCTCAAGGCAGTTCACAACAGTCAGGTTCATACATTCCTATTAATCCTAATCATTGAACAGTGCAGTCGGAGTTAGTTATTTATTCAAATTGGATAAAAAGTTTTTCTATCTAAGGAAACCCAGCAGATTGCATCCAGTCAGTGACTTGCAGCATTCCCTCCTCCCGGATGAGCATGTAGAGACAGTGGACAGTCACTGGCGTTGACTTTGCAGCAATCCCTCATACTGAGCATGCATGTAGCGACAGTGGAGAGGAAAAACTCCCTTTTAACAGGAAGAAACCTCCAGTAGAACCAGAACCAGGCTCAGTGTGAGCGGCCATCTGCCACGACCGACTGGAGGTTTGAGAGAACAGATCAGAGACACAAAAAGAACAAAGAAGCACTGATCCAGGAGTACTTTCTATGGGAAGGAAAAGTAAATGTTAATGGATGTAGCTCCTTTAGTCGTTTCACCTAGAAAGAAAGAACAGATAAACTCTGAGCCAGTTTTCAAGGTTAGAGTCTGAAAGAGAGCACATAGAGTTTGTTACAGTAGAAGCTCAGTCAGTAGCCATGTCTAGGAGAGAGAAAGGGTTAAACACTAAAAGACAGGGCTATGTGGATCATCGGTAGAGGGTGAGCATTAAGTTGTTGCCAGCAGAAGCTCGGACGATTCCCCTCTCCAGAAAGGTGTCACAGGTAGACACAGAGCCAGGCCAGGTGTAGCTTCTAGGAAAAGAAAAGAGAGAACAAAGTTAAAAGCTGAAATAACAGCAAACAATGCAAAATTGGAGAGTAGTGTGAGAATGTAGCGAAGAGGGTGAAAGTGGTCGTTATGTCCTCCAGCAGCCTAAGCCTATAGCAGCATAACTACACAGATAGTTTGAGTTCAGATTATTTAGTTAAACGGCGCTTATTTACAACAATGTCGTCTCAAGGAACCCCACAAAGGGTCCCACTGATGGTCATTGTTATACTAAAAACCACAAGGATTGGGATACCTCTCTCTGTCAGACTGATTATAACCATTGGTTATCAGTCACTACTACAAAGTTAGCCCCATAAAGGTAATCATGAAATTTTTCACACACACTCCACTTAAGTGCGAGAAACTCCAATTTGTGTGCAGGATATCTTGCCTCACTGGCTGACAAACCGCGGCTGGCGTAGGCGATTACCCTCAGCTGACCTCCTTGTTCCTGATATAAAGCTGCTCCGAGCCCAGTAGTACTGGCATCAGTATGTAAAATGTACGGCAACTTTGGATTGGCAAAACCAAGAACTGGGGAAGTAGTCAATTTCTCAATAAGTGTTTTGAAGGCTAACTGGCAAACGGGTGACCATCGCTCTCTGAAAGGCTGTTTCATGTCCTGGATCTTGGATGGTCTGGGTTTTCTCTTTGACTTGGAGGTAGGTAGACAGCCACATGTCAAATAGTTAAGAGGTTTAGCAATGGTGGAGTACCCTTTTATAAACCTCCGATAATATCCAGCAAACCCTAAGAAAGATTTAAGCTCCTTAAGGGTTCTGGGAATTGGCCAGGATTTTAAAGCGAGAATTTTATATGGATCGGTCTCAATTCCCTTCTCCGAAACAATGTGTCCTAAATACTTTACAGAAGTTTGGAAAAATTTACATTTTTCAAGAGAGAGTTTCAGACCATGTTCTTTCAGGCGATGTAAAACCCGCAGTAGCCTCTGCTCATGTTCTTCTTATGAGTCTGAAAAGACAATGAGATCATCAAAAAAAACAAGAACTTCTTTTAAATGGAGATCTCCCATGCTCTTCTCCATTAGCCTCTGAAAAGTAGATGGAGCGTTTGTTACCCCTTGGGGCATTCGATTGAATTCCCAAAAGCCAATAGGCGTCACAAAAGCCGTTTTAGCTTTATCATATTCGTTCATCTCAATCTGATAATACCCAGATTTCAGATCGACAACACTGAACCATTTTGAACCAGGCAGAGCCAAAAGAGACTGCAATAACAGAAAGGGGTGGATTACATCTGCAAAGTTCTTTGTAGAGAGAAGAGACTTTCTCCTTCAACCCCTTAGAACTGCTCTTGCTCAGTCTTTTAATTATATTCATGTCATTAACTTTGACCTATGTCTTGCTAACTGAGGCACGTAGAGGCTGAGATGAAGCTCCTGGGTTTTTCTCATGTCTCTGAGCATTTCACACTCTGACCTTGGGGTAAATTTGCCAGGACGTCCACTACTGGGAAGATTGTCTGAAATGTTCTTCAGCCCCAAATAATCTTACTCTTTGTATGATGGACTTCAGATTTTCTGGACCAACCTTATAACCATTCCCAGATTGATGGGCAGCAACAGTTGTTAGTCCAAGGTCAGTGCTGCTGTCTTTCCATCTTGGCATTGTGTTAACATATATCTGTATGCTTCAAAGCCGCAAAGTGACAAAAACCCTGCTTTTACAGAGCTTCTCACACTGCTGATGGTTCGTTAATGAAGCGCTTTTAGAAGGTTCTCCTTCCTCTTCTAACTTCAACAGAAGCACAAAGTTTTATGACTTCGTGCTTCTTTGTTTAATGACTCTGGCTCATAATTAAAGGAAAACAGCGTTTATTATGTGTTTGTACAGAAAGTGAGAACTCTTTTCCACTTCTAAATAAATAAATACATTTACTGGCATGAAATAAAAAACTAAAACACAAAATTAAAACACAGAATTTTGCATTACTAGTATGTGAAACAAATGCGAGCTTTTGCAAGAAGTGCCTAAAGAAATGTTGCTGCATTAGACTTGATTTGTTGGTTGCCTTCAAGATTTCACATGTTTATATATATGTACATAAATACCTGTAACAATATTTTTTAGGTTTTTATAGAAGGGTTATCCAGACTATTGATTCCTGAATACTACTTGCTTTAATAAGAGCTGGGGTCAGGAGGATGTCAGCTATTTTCGGTCTCTGGAGACATTTGGCTGACTCTGCTCTCTGCATGTCCTGCTCAGTGTGATGCTATCCTTTCTCTCCCTGCCTCTGAGCCTCAGAGCTCCGCCTCGGATGTTGCTGCATGCTTGTTTATCTGATTACAGCCTTGCAGGAGCTGCTTTCTCCTTAAAGCGACACCAGTTTAATTAATCAGCATGAACAACCAGCAGCAGCAGGAGCAGTAGGAAGAGGACTAAGGAGATAGACTAAGGGGATGCAGATGAAGAGGAGCATCCATCTTCTCTCCGCCTCCCTGATCTCAGCACCTTTGAGGAGGATTATGAAACCGCCTGTAATCTGAGCCGTCATGTCTGCTGGAAAACACTCTAACATCCCCTCCTCCTCCTCCCGTCTTGGATCTCCATCCTGCAGAATGCATGGACCGTAAATGCGTCACGTTTGTTCCTCTGTAGATGACGTTAGAAATTCAGAGCGTCGGTGAAGCTGCGGAGTCTCCTGTGCGGCCTGCATCCCCGCAGCTTCCTCTGTGAGGTAACGCTACGGCCTCCCCCGCACCGCGCCGCACCGCTCTTCCTCCTCCTCATGGACCACTGAGAAACGCCTTTCCGCCCTCTCCACGCCGCAGACGCGGCGCGCAGATGTGGCGCGAAGATGCGGCGCGCCTGGATGCCTGCGCTACTCGCCGCGTCCCGGCCGCTCGTTGAGGCTCTGATCCGGGGGAGCGGCTGCCCGCGGCGCAGCAGGATGGTGCGCATCGCCAGCGCGCTGGGGCTCGTCATCTTTAGCGTGGCGTTACTCATCCTCTCGCTGATCAGCTACGTGTCCATCAAGAAGGACTTCCTGCCCGGCTCCCCCAGATACGGACCAAACGGAGGGCCCAGAATGTACATGTTCCACACGGGGTTCCGGTGAGTCCAGGCCCGGTTGCAGATGTGCAGTTCTGAGTCGTTTCATCAGGGTTTGGGTTTAGCCTGGTTGGGAGGATTATTACATGCAGCTCTGATCTGATGAGGCCTCTCTGCTGTGGGAGGCCTGCATTGTTTTCATTGGCTGCTCTGAAAACCCAACCTGACTCATCATTTCACAGATGCTAAGAGACTGTGCAAAAGTCTTGAATCATCCCTCAGTTCCTGCATGTTTGCCTTCTAAGCAGCAAGAGTTTGCTGTCATGTTTTTAAAGTTGTTTCCATTTCTTCAACTGAATCTATGAAAAACCCTCAAACGTAAAATCTCTAACAAGGTGACACCAGATGAACCATAGAGGCTACAGTCACAAACTTTAAGGGATCTTATTGGGATTTTATGTGACAGACGGAAAATAATATATATAATTTTCAACCTTTATCACAAATAAAAATCTGAAAAGTATCATATGCATTTTTATTTGCATTCAGCCCCGTTTACTCTGATCCCCCAAGATAAAATGCAGTGCAGCTGCTGAGAGCTAGCTCAGATGGGAGAATCTGTTTGTAGAACACCCATTAGTCATAGACTCCAGAAATCAAGCCTTTATAGAAGAAGAAAGTCAGAAGAAGTCCTGTTTGCAGTTTGTCAAACGCCATGGAGGGAACACAGCAAACACCCTGAACATATCCTCATGGATGGTGTAACATGGTGGTGGCAGCATCATGCTGTGTAAGAATTGATTGTCGTGGTACGACATTTTGGTCTTTGCTTTTGGTTTTGTGTTTTTGTTTACCTTTTTAGCTAGATGTTTCTTATTTGTGTTTTGTATTCATGTTTGCTGTGGTTTTCTGCTTTGGTTATCTTCTGCCTCCCAGTGTGCTCTCCTCGCTCCTAGTTCCCTTGGCGTCGCTTTCCTGTTTTCTTAGAAGGGTTTCCTTATTATGATTATTATTATTATTTATCAGAGTTCTCTCTTTCTTATTTATTAGTTTCTTTTTTGTTACTCCTCTTGTCATTTGTTTTCCCCTTTTGGTTACTATTTTGTTTAAGTTCCCTTTATTCTCCTGTTCTTCTTAGCTTTGTTCCCCCTAGTTCATCTTTGTTCTCCAGCCTCTCCTCTATAGGTTAGCTTTAGTTATTGTTTACTTTTATTCTAGTCCTCGTTTCCTCTGCTTCATTCTTAGTTTTATTCTATCAGTGTTGGTTTGAGTTTGTTTACTTTTGTAGTCGGGGTTTCCTTATGGTTTCTGTTTTACTAAGTTCTTAGGTTCTTGTGTTCCCTTCAGTTTCTCAGTTTCCTTCAGTTCATGTTTATCCCTGATTCTTATGCTTTATTTTTTATCTTGGTTTATAGTTTCATTTAGCTCTGCTTACTGTCTTGTCTTTAGTCCCTTTCCTCATGCTTTGGTTTTATTAGGTTCACCTGCTCCTTCTGCTTCCCTGCCTCCTTGTCTCACCTGTTCTTAGTTCCTTTGATTACCTGCCCTATTGTTTCATGCCCACCTTTGTCTGTATATAAGTTTGCCTTCGTCTTTTGTTCCACGCGGTGTCCTTATGTCTCTTCCATGTCCTCGTGATATGTCCTTTGGGTTACGTCTTCCACATCTTGTTGGAGCTTTGGGTTTACCCTTATTTGGGTCCTGTTTTCAACGCCTGCATCTGGACAGTTTGTTGCCCTGCACTCGCCTGTAAGTAAGCGCTGAGAATTAAAGAAGGAGTTTTCTCACTGATCCTACTCTGCTCTCTCTGTACTTGTCTGCCTCTGGTCCATCACAAAAATACAGCGCTATGACATTGATGAGAAGATGGATGTAGCTAAATACAGGACAATCTGAAGGAAAATCTGTTAGAAGCTGCAAAAGATTTAAGAATGTTAGGTTCACCTTCTAGCACCTAAACATACAACCAGAGCTTCAATGGAATGGGTTATATTAATATGCGCACTACACTCATCAGATTTTTATTTGCATGTTGAAAACCATGTGTCATTTTCTACCTACTTCACATCTCTGCTCTACTGTTGCATTAAATCCCAATAAAATTAGAAGTTTTTGGTTTTAACGTGACAAACGTGTGTATGAATACTTCCGCAATGCACTGTAATAGCTGAAACAGTATGGTTGACGATACACCTCTCATATCATGGAGCCCTGCACTAAGATATGCCAACTGTACTGGAAATATAAATGCAATGCAAAGGAGGGAAAAATCAGAAAAAGAAACCAGAAAAAAACTGCTGATCAAAATCAATTTAAAAGCTAACAGGAAGGTCTGACTGCATGGACTGAACATATGAAGAGATGAGGGATGTTTTAAGGCTTCTGCTCAGAAATGTACTTAAGTGTCCTAGCCTTGGTGTTACTGGCATTCCTCTGCAGGTCCTAACAGATTTGACTGAATATCAATATTTGCACGGTGCTGTGTTTCACTTTGGCAAGTCACCGGTCAGACATTAAAGAAAGCTTTTTATTACGTGTCACAAGCAGGAAATAAAGCAGCGAGACAAACACAGGTAACATCCAACCAAACTCATACAATGATCCGGGCTGAGTAGGGATTATCCTCCAGCGCTGGTCATGGTGTGGGCGAGGTAGGTCATCAACATGGTGGAGGTTCAGATGCACTACACTTCCGGAAATTTACTTGTTAATCGGCAGGTGTCGCTACTGAGGAATTTTATGTCTACGCAGTTAGAAAGATACCAATGCTGTGTAAACGTTTTTACCTCTTTACAGATTATTGCGTTTTTTTCTTTATTGCCTTAAATGTTTCAACTGGTTGTTCCACCCTTGGCAGCAAGAGCTGGTCATGGGTTCTTCACATCACTCTGGAGGAAATTTGGCCCACTCTGCTTTGCTGAATTGTTTTAAGTTGAAGGATGTGGAGGAAGGTTCTCTCTGCGGTTCTCTGGAGGCCCAAAAAGCCTCAGAAACTCATTCCAGACGGATAAATGTAAGTGACTTTGGTTCTCATCTCTTCTTGCATTTCTTTAAATGAGAACATGCTGTGTTGCTTTTTGAGATCTGTATGCCTACTTCATGTTTTATTGAATCTGCAGGCCAGGGTAGCAATCAGGCCTGGGTGCGGCTAGTAAAACCAAACCAAAATCATGTTAATCGCTTTTTAATTCATGAATTAGTAAGGGACAGTATTTTGCTCTGATCAGTTCTAATTGGTCCCTGTTGTTCTAACTTCACAGTTTCTATTTATCGCCAGAAACCATGTGACCAACAAGACAAGCAGGAAACTGTTTCAGGAGACTTTTCTCCTGTCGATAGTTACTGAGTTTTAGGAGATGGTGTCTCATGCTAACTTCATGTCAACAGTGCTCTCTAGAAACTTTATGCTTTTTGTCCTCCCTGTTATTTATAGCCATCTAAATGCGCTTCTTTTTCTTTGAATGTGTCCAGAATGAGTCTGTTTTATTGTTGAAGAGGCAACACTTATTGTTGTAGATTAGACCCTCTGTGTACCAAAAAGTCCTTTAAAAAGCCTTAGTACTTCTTAAACGTTGTCACATTTTGACTTGTTTAAAAACTCCAGCAGGGTTCTATGCAGTAGAACACCAAGAAGTGACTAATTTTAAGGTAAAAGGAACATATTTTGCACAGTTTTTACAAGCTAAAATCTGCAAAGTTTGGTGTTCAGCCCCCCCCAGTCAATACTTTATACAACCTCCTGTCTCTTTTGGGGTATTAGTGTCTACCTGCTTGAGATGTCTAGTGCAAGGTTATTATCTTTAACAAAACTAACGAAATGGCTAAAACTAAAGTAAAAAACATTGTCATTAACTGACAAAAAATAAAAACTTAACTTTGCAAAAAAAAGAAAACTAACTGAAACTGTAATAAGTGTTCACAAACCTAACTGAAAGTAACTGAATTTATAGAGATATCTGCTTAGTTTTAATATGAAGTTTAGTTTCTGGTTGTGTTTTCTTGCTGTGCCACATGACACCAGTGGATGTCAATCAAGTCATCTCTGTCGCTGCGGTCCATCCACACCTAGCGTCATCTCAGCAAAACGCGGGAGAAAGCTCCAGAGTCCGATTTGGAATTACTTTGAATTTGACTGGGTTTTAAATAAAAGCAAATCTAGTGGAACAAGATAAAATATGTCAGAAATTATTAAAGGGTAAAACTACCACGAACCTTAAAGTTCACTTGAAAAATTCGCACAAGACGGTTAACCTAGCTTACTTTGAGAAGGTAGAGGAGCATGTGCAACCTTCATCTGCAGGATGTAGGGTTAGGGTTACGGTTAGCATGTAACTGTTACAAAAAACACTAAAACTATAACTGAAACTAATAAAAACTAAACTGAAACTAAGCATTTTCAAAAACTAAAAACCAAACTAGCAAACAAATGCTAAAAATGAATTAAAACTAAAACAGAACTCAAAATTTGAAGTTAAAACTAAATAAAAATAAAAACTAATGAAAACTTTTAAAACCTTGATCTAGAAACTTGTGCCATCAGAAACTGAATTTGAATTGCTCTGACTGAATTTGTATTTGTGTAATTTGAAATTAAATGCATTGGTTTGAAAATGAATTTCACTAAAATGAAACTGAATTTTATGGTTTGAAACTGAATTCATTTGCTTTTAAAATGTATTTCGTTGTATTAAAAATTCATTTTGACTACTTTCACTTTCAGGTCTGTAATTCAATTTCAGTTCCAAAATTCAGTTTTTTTTGTGTCACACATCCGGGTCCTTGAGGATAGCCACAGATTAATCAAACACAGATTCATCGATTTACGTTTCACATCAGGTTAAACTTCCTTTACGGCATGTTGAGCTGCAGCAGTGCAGCTACATGAGCTTCGCAGATGTCCATCACCAAATCAAATCAGCATCTATAAGAAGCGTCATGTAAGCAAATGATGGTGAAACAGCAACACTTATGCTACCTGTAGCTATTAGCTAAACATGCCAGATTAGCATAGCGTGCCGCCAGTGTTACGTCGGTCTGCGTTTCTCTTGCCCTTTACCTCAGCGTAACTTCTGTTGCCTAGCAACCGTGTTAGCGTGAAGAGCAGAGCTGTGAAGCCGAACAAATGGAAACTGACGTTTAATAACTCTGTATTTACTGTAAATGACTACACGGTTTTTATTAACCTTTTACATATTGCTGATGGCTTATAATGCTGTTTTGTTTTAAAATGTTATTGTTTTATGATCTTTTTCATTATTCAGCCATTTAAAATGTTGAAAATATTTTTTGTGTTCATAGATATAAAAATTTAACTCTAGATAAAATGCATTGATGACAAATACCATTTGTTTCATTTATTTGTAAAACTTTCAACAACTTAAACACTAACATTTTAACTTTAGGAACAAAGTTTAAATTAGTTTATTTGCAGAGTATAATTATTATTATTATTATAAATAAACCAAACATTAATATAAGATATCGTCTGACTATATCTGATTGTATCTGTTTAACTTCCACCCATTGGGGAAACCCAGCGGGATTTTGAAAACAATGTGGCGGGAGTCAGCTGTTCTCTCTGGGTTTAGTGCACCTCAACCACCCGGTCAGCTGACAGCTGGCGAGGCGAGCGGCTGCTGGGGCAGCGGACGAACACATCGCCGCATTTGTGTAATTAAGCGAGATCTTGATAAACTGATCTGATATTTTAGGTTTACACAACTACATTCTGGTCTAAAAACATTGAAAAGTTCAGTGGTTCAGTGCACCATCACCGTGGTAACGGTAACGTGCAGTTTGTTGGTGGACAGAACAGCTGCCATCCCCCACAGCTAAGGAGGTTAGCTGTAGCTAACCGTTTAAAGACTGTGGACGTTTCTTCAAACTTCGCCGTCTTGGACATCATTCCTCACCACAGTTCATGAGGTTAAGTGTTTGGGTAGAATAATATATTAGTTATTTAGATTGAAATGATCTAAACATTTTGCATTTTATGAAGTTTGGTTTTGTTTGTGTTGAACTCAGCTATCTTGGTGCTAGCAGAATATCTGCAGCACACGTGTTGTGTTCTTTGTTTGTATGTTTTTAAAGTTAAGACAAACTTTACTTGAAGGGTGATTTTAAACAAAGAAGATTGATCAATTCAATTCAGTTTATTTATATAGCGCCAATTCACAACACATGTCGTCTCAAGTCACTTCACAACAGTCAGGTTCATACATTCCAATTAATCCTAACCAATGAACAGTGCAGTCAGATTCAGTTATTTAATCAAATTGGATTAAAGGTTTTCGTAGGTTGGGACCACCTCCTGGGTCCGGGGGCTTGTTGCCCCTTGGTGGTACCGGCGCCTGGACCTGGGAGTATAGAGTATGCATAGGGAGTGTGATAGAGTGTATGACGTCCATTGTTTGTCTTTACGTTGGGTGCGAGTGATTTTATGTGTATGCATGAGGGTGGGAGTGGGTGATTGTGACTGTGTGCCTGTTTTTTTTTTGCGACAGGTTGGGTCTTGGACTGCTCCCCCTCCTGGATCAGGTTAGGCCCCCCATATTAGAGGGCGCCTATTTTCTCCCCGCCACACTACCTGACTCACTCCCAGTGGCTGCTTGCCGGGGCCTGGCCCCCTGGGCTCTGTCGGGCCTCTGCTTGGTGGGTGGTGTGTCCTGGGGTCTTGGGCCTCTGGGTCCATGGCTGGATCTGCTCGGGCGTGGACGGCTGCCGGCGGGGCCTGTGGGCTCGTCGCTGCGGCTCCCTGGGGCTTCTGCACTGTCGCTGCTGGGTGGTTCCCCTGGGACTCTCCACTGCTCTTCTCTTGGGGGGGTTGCGGTTGTCCCGGCGGTGGTTCTCCCGGGGTTCCTGTGCTTTGGGGGGCCTTTGGATGTCTGTGGCTCGGATCTCCTCAGTGTCTGTCCAGGGACCATGGGGCAGGTCTGTGGATCCTCACACTCGCTATTGCATATTTGTGTGGAGAAACCTTGTATACAAAGGTGCGTCCACACTCATACTCACAGGTGTTAAGCTTCAGGTGTTGACAGATAAACAGATGTTCTATATTGGGCTGCACCTCTC
Source organism: Girardinichthys multiradiatus (assembly GCF_021462225.1). NCBI lineage: Eukaryota > Metazoa > Chordata > Actinopteri > Cyprinodontiformes > Goodeidae > Girardinichthys > Girardinichthys multiradiatus. The sequence continues at coordinate 39,398,486 of NC_061801.1, read as the reverse complement.
ACTAAGTACATTTTACATTCATAATTACCGTGTACTATTTTGTTAAAAAAAAAAAACAGCTGCAGGTGTATAAGCAAGCAGGGTGTAATCTTGTATTCTCTTCATCCTTCTTTCTCTCCTCCACTCTTTCCTCCTTTTCTCCCCTTTTTCCCTTTTGCCCCATTTAATCCAATCTCTCTCTTTTTTGAGCTTCTTTTTTCCTTTTCATTTCAGTCTCCGTGTCGTAACAATTGAAATATTCCGAAATAAGTTTATTTATTTAAGTTTATTTGATAGGGACAGACACACATTAACATAGACCAACTGAACAAAACAGCAGTCCCATGTTTGCGTCATAGTGCAATAGCAACAGCTAATTCGCAGCACTTGTCCCTAGATGGGCTTTTTTTTTTTTTTTTTTTTAAAGTACCTCTAAAAATTAAAGTAATAATCCCTAACCCTAACCCTTATAATAAAGTTTCTTTTATAAATGTCAAGCAGAGCTTTAAAGCATTAGCTCTGATGCTCTGCTTGTGAAAGTAAATCTGTTGGGCAATTTCTTGGCACTCAGACAACAGTTCTGAGCGATGCTCTGCTGGACAGGACACGGTTAAAAAAAAAAAAAAAGAGACAGTGGACAGTCGCTGGCGTTGACTTTGCAGCAATCCCTCATACTGAGCCTGCATGTAGCGACAGTGGAGAGGAAAACTCCTGCAGCTTGTTGTAGAAGTTTGTGGCTTTAAGGTGACAAAATGTACAAAAGTTGAAAGGGTGTGAATACTTTTGCCAGGTGCTGTACTCCATCTGATGTCAGTGACCTCATGGGACCTCCAGGTAAACATACTCAGATTAGCAACACCTTTATTCAAGATTGTAGAAGTTGCATAAAAGGCGAACCATTCAATATAGAAATTACAGCACCATGCAAATATCTTGATTGGTTTCTTATTTCTTTAGATTTTCCTTCCAAGCAGCAAGAAAAGTGTATTTTTTAACCAACAGCTCTCCAAGCTTTGTGATAAAGATCTGTGAAACCGAACAAGTGTCTGTACATCTGGAGCTGTAATAAATCACACAAAGAACTGTTTTATTTCATATTTACATTGACTGCGCTGTAGCATCTGCATGCTGAGGTCTTCTTTTGAGCCAAATGTGATTTTTAAAGCCACATTTTCAGTTTTGAAGATGAGAAGTGAGACGTTTTCTGTAATGTTTCTTTACATCTCTGCTGCAGCGAGAGGCCACCTCGTAAGCCTGACCTGAGGTGAATACAGAGTGACCTTTTCTTCAATAAACAACAATCTTTCTGCTTCTCTATCTCTCTGTCTCCTCTAATTCTTTCTTCTAGAACCAGCAGCTTTTGCTTCAGCTCTGTTTGGTTGTTTGGCTGAAAATCTGCAGCCAACTGCAACAACTTTGTTTCACAAAGGCGACAAAGCAAAGTTGACCCAAAGATGCTGACTTTACCTTGGCAAATTATAACACTGTGGTGTTGATTTTGGAACAGCATGAAAGATCAAAAATATGCTCTGAATTATTTGGGAAACTTTCTTTTTTAGACTTCCAACCAGAGAAGTCACCCGGAGTTTTTCTTTTTAATCCAAACGTTGGTTAGTAAAAGAACATTTATAAAATATGCACTGTTTTATTGAAATTAATTGCACAATTTTACACCTTTACCATTAAATATAAAAATAATATATATCTTCTCTATGGCAAGATGAAATTTGAGCTATTATTTGCTCATTTTCAGCATCTCATGCTGTTTCTGATTCAGCACTGCTTCTCTGTGGCTGAAATAGTCTGTCAATATGTTTGACCCTGTAACCGAAGATACTAGAGGCCCAAGTCCCAACTGATCCAACTTTTAACATCATGCCTAAAACTGTCAAGCAGCAACTCTGATTCGACATGTGCAAATCCTGAGATTGTTCTTTTACGTTGCATGTAAGGATCCAGATTTTGTTTGAAATTATCACGGCTAAATGTGTCACATTTTAAGCTTAAAACAGCTTTTATATATTTTAGACAGTTTCATCACTCTTTTTCCAGCCTAAACAATGATGCTAAGGATTAACCTAGCTAACTGATTGGACAAATGGAGAAGGTAATGGTTTGGAACTGCTGAGATAGCATATAAAGCTGACAACATTGTTTTTTACATGTTATAAATATGGTTTATCATTTAAAATGTTTTATTTGCCCTCTAAGTCAAAATACAATTTACAATTCAGATTATTTAGGAGTATATTTTTCTTTTTCTTTTACATAGCTGGTGTCGTTGTTTTGAACTGTTTTTGATTGTTTTGCAATAAGCAAAGCAGTCAATCATTTTCTACCGCGTATTCCATAGTGGGTCGTGGGGGAGCTGGTGCCTATCTCCAGCAATCTATGGTCGAGAGGCGGGGTGCAAAGCTAAACATTTGTCAGATATTAAGATTAAAACAAATTTTCTTAGTTTTTAGACACAGGTTCATCACTCTTTCCAATGCAGACAAGAATGCTAATATGGTTAGCCTAACTGACTGAGCTGAAAATGTAGGAGAAAAAGATAACTTCTTGTACTACAACAACTATTCATCTTAACAAGGGAATTTAAAATGTCGTTTCATTGTGTGATGTTGGAAGTATATTTAGAGCACTAAAAGCATAATTTAATGAAATCAAAACTGATTACAAAAATGAATATTTTATGAAACCTTTGGACCTAAGATTCAATATAAACAACTTGTTAAGATGGGCAAAGTTGCTGCAATATTTTGGCTTTATTACTAACTTCTAAGCCTATCTTTGAAGTTATTTGCACTTTTGATAAATATTTTACATATAGAAATGAGACTGAAAGTCTGCGTTTACACTGAGCTGACAGTGTAAATGAAACTAGTTTAAATGCATCTGGTTTTTAAAAGGAACAGAAAGATTTCGGAAACTGAAGCTTCAAATTGTTGCGGTTTTTTGGAAGCATTTTAGCTCCATTTTTCTGGTAACTAACAGCCAACCTGATTCTGTCATAATTTCAATTTATTAGTATTCATTATAATATTTTACGTCTGATATCAGTGTGGTTCTGACCCATTACTAAACACAAGCAGATAATCAGAAAGGTTTTATTAATGTAACCTTCAAGTTAACTGGAAGAAGAGAAATAATTTGTAATACCTGTACGACCCAGAGGGAATATTAATTTCCCAGCATTTAACTGCATATTTAAGCAAGCGATTATTGTTTGATTGTCTCTGAATGATGCAGTTATTTTGGAAAAAAATAAAAACACGATGAGTCAGCAAACATTTTAGTAAAAGAATGGATTTCTGCACAGTTTGACCACATTTTCTGACTAAAACCATCGACCTGTCTGATTATTGCTGAGATTTGTCTTGATTTAAAACAATCAGCTTTGAATAACATTCAAAGATGCCAAATATTTTTACAGATTTAATTGAATCGATATGCAGAAGAGCTAAAATGCTTCTGAAAACATTTTGAAGTGGACTCCTGATGAGAGAGTTAATCTTTTTGTTGCCTCCTGCTCTGCAGCTCCCAGCTGGCCATGAAGTATCTGGATCCAGACTTCACTCCTCTGACCAACGCTCTGAGCGAGGACCTGCAGAACTCCTCTAAATGGAGGTACAACAGCACTGCTTTCACACAGCTGAGGTACGGAAACACGAACGCAAACACAGCAGAGAGTCTAACAGGCTTTTAGCACCTAGCAGTGAGCCGGACCTGGGCGTGAAAAGGGCCTTCCAGTAGTTTGTTGAGCAAAAAGCACCTGGAATGTCACAGTGATCGAAAATTACGCAAAGTTCACTTCAAAAATGGCTTAGTTACAGGAAAATGGAAGGTTTAAACCAAATGCTTTGTTTTTAGGAAAGGCTGTGGAAATATTTTACTAAATATCTGTTGAAACATTTCTTTAAATACATTTATTTAATGAGGAACCAGAAAAATAAATACCCCATTCCAAATTATTTATATTTATACATATACAATCACATTTAATAAATTAGTAACATGCATTCTGATGAGGCTCATTTGTCAGATTAAAAGCATATTTTGAAAGAAAACTTTAAGCAGGTATTAATCATACTCTTCATGAAGCTCACATTTCTTTATTAAAAATGTATTATGTATTTTATTGGTCTGATGTAATATTCTCATCCTAAATGCTGTGTTTTTATTGGCTATAATCAGAAAATCATCATAATAACACAAATAAAGGCTTGAAAACATCAGTCAGTGTGGGAATAATCTATTTAATGTGTTTCACTTAGTGGTGGAGTTAATAGAAAAAATGAACTTTTCAATGATATTCTAATTTACTGAGTCGCCTATATATATCATTGTTATTGTTTTTGTGTTTACTGTAAAAAACATTTTAGGAAAGCAGCAATGCTAAAACCTGTCTTGTAGCAACTGATTCATAGTCGTGGTGAAAAAAAGTAAACCCTCTTTATACTAGGGTTTTATCAGGCTATAATAAAATGGTCAGGTCTTGACCAGGTTTATTTAAATCTGTCAGTGTTTAATAGGCAAAGACATGCTCAGAATGGAAAAACTGTCTGTAAAAAACTATGTACACCTCAAGGTTCAGAAGGTTGTAGAACCGCCTCCAAGCTTTAGCTGTTGGACACATGGAGTCTTGAATACTTTATGGTCCACTCAGTGGGTGCCAGGTGTTCAGGTCCTGCTCCTCCAAAACAAGCCCACATCATCAGCCCTCCACTGCTGTGCTTGACAGTTCATATTGAGGGTTGGGGGATCTTTTGGCACAACAGTTCAGAAGGTCAGGATGTGATTATAAAATGGATCACCTTTATGTTCCAGAGCAGCAAACTGCCAGAACGTCTGCTTTTATAGAGGTACTGCTCACACTGAGGATCAGGTAATTCATGCATTTCCTTAGTGGAACCTATGGAAGCAAGAACGGTGTACTTAGTTTTTCATATTCAGCTTTTCCATTTGGGTTCCATTTTAGTTTAGTAACAGATTTAAATCAGCTGTTAACGACCGGATTAGGTTTATTATGTCCTGATACGTAGTTCGATGTAGTTCCGTTTGCTCTTTTATAAATTGCCCTTGAGTGACTGTAGTTGTGATTTGTTTTACATAAAGTAACTGAAATAGTGAAGGTATATTGGAGATATTTTGTGTTTGCATTGATGCATCTACAGCAGGTAAGAAAATACATCAGTTTTCAAACAGCTTCCAATAAAGTTGCTGTAATGTCTTGCAGGACAGAGATTTCTCAACATATTGACGTCCCCCGTAACTTTACGCTGACTCGTGACTCCGTCAGAGTTGGCCAGCTGATGCACTTCGATTATTCCAGCCACAAGTATGTCTACTCCATCGGCGAGAACTTCCGATCGCTCCTCCCGGAGGTCTCGCCGATCATCAGCAAGCACTACAATGTCTGCGCTGTGGTTGGAAACAGCGGCATCCTCACCGGCTCGCGCTGCGGGGCCCAGATAGAAAAATATGACTTTGTCTTCCGATGCAACTTTGCTCCAACAGAGATTTTTAAGAAGGATGTTGGGCGTCGGACCAATATGACAACCTTTAACCCCAGCATCCTGGAGAAATACTACAATAATCTGCTGACTGTGCAAGACAGGAACAACTTCTTCCTAAGCCTGAAGAAGCTGGACAGAGCCATCCTTTGGATTCCAGCGTTTTTCTTCCACACGTCAGCCACGGTGACGAGAACACTGGTGGACTTCTTTGTGGAGCATCGAGGCCAGCTGAAGGTCCAGTTGGCTTGGCCTGGAAACATCATGCAAAATATCAACAAGTAAGCAGCAGTTTAACAGAAGAAATAGCAACACTTCACTGTTTTAAAGCTGCCTGGAGCAGAAATAATTCTTTATGATTTTAATGTAAAAACTCTAAAAAGAACTACTTAATTTACAATCTCTTCCAAATGTTTTAAGGCTGCTTGAACTTTTCCACATTTGTCCTGTTCCAACAGCAAACTTCAGTGTATTTTATTAGAATTTTATGTGACACACCAACACAAAGCAGTAGAGAAGTATGAAGTGGAAGGAAAACGATTCAAGGTCTTAAGCATTTATTTTTGCAAATCTGAAAAGTGTGGAGTGCTGTGCTTCTATGCAGCCCCCCGGAGTCAGTACTTTCTAGAACCTCCTTTCTCTTCAGGTCCAGCTGCAGGTGTTTAGAGGTTTTTGTCTCTACCTGCTTTGAACATTTACAGACTAATTTTGCACATTTCTCTTTTTAAAATAACTCTAGCTCAGTGAGACTGGGAGAGCGTCTGTGAACATCACTTTTCAAGTCTTGCCACAGATTTAGATGTGGACTTTGACTTGGCCATTCTAACACACAAATCTGCCTTGATCTAAACCATCTCTGGCTGTATGTTTAGGATTGTTGTCCTGCTGGAAGGTGAACCTCCATCCCAGTCTCAGGTCTTCTGCAGCTTTTAACGGGTTTTCCTCCAGGATTGTCCTGGATTTAGCTCCATTCATCTTTCCATCAACTCTGACTGGCTTCTCTGTTCAAACTGAAGAAAAACATCCCCACAGCATGATGCTGCCACCTCTGTGTTTCACCATTGGGATGGTGTGTTCAGGATGATGTACAGTGTTTTTGTCCACACACAGTGTGGAACAAACAGAGTTTTGCATGCAGCCAGAAAGTTCAGTATGATCTCCTTTGAGCAGAGCACCTCCTTTCAGATTTTTTCTGTGTCTGCTACATGGCTACATGACCATCCATCCATCCATCCATCCATCCATCCATCCATCCATCCATCCATCCATCCATCCTTCCATTTTCTATACTTCCATACGGGGACTCAGGGGAGCTAGTGCCTATCTCCAGCAGTCTACGGGCGGGGTACACTCTGGACAGGTCGCCAGTTCATCGTAGGGCAGCAAATCATCCATAAAGGTAAAATATATGTAAAGCATGACTAACAGTTGTCCGGTGGACAGATTAGATTCTCCCAACTGAGCTGTGGATCTCTACAGCTCCTCAAGAGTTATCATATGCTTCTTCACTACTTCTCTGATTAATGTTCTCCTTGCCCAGCCTGTCACTTTAGGTGGATGGCCACATTTTGGTAGATTTGCAGTTCTGCCAAGCTCTTTCCATTTTTAGGTGATGGATTAAACAGTTCAGGGGGTGTAAGTACTTTTGCCTGGTGCTATAGTTCATATTAAGGCTCCTACACCTCTTAGCACCTTCAGTTTGCCAAAGAAAACCACCATCCTCACAATGTTAAGCCCCATGCCTCTTTGTGTCCTGACCCTGTTTTGAGTCATTTCTAGAAGCTAACATGTGCTTCTGTTGTAAAGGAGCTTCGCTTTATGTTTACGGCAAAGAGGAGATTTAGCCTCCAAAGCTGGATTATAAGGAAACAGCTATTTAACGAAGGGAATGAAAGGCAGCTGTAACTGTGTGTGGAAAGGGATTTAAGTCCGGTGCTTAATGGTGTTGCAGCTAAGTAGGCTGCTCGTAACAGTAACCTAATCTTCAGCAATCCCATTAAATCTACCTGCAGTGGAAGAATTACCACTTTCAGGCAGCTCAGAGGGTTTTTCACCAGCTTCAGGACTCGTGGAGATGCTTTTATCCAGGACAGTTTGGAGAGTCTCCCCCTCTGTGATGCTTTCAAAACAGCATCATGAAAACATTAGGAAGGGTTTTTCTACTCTTCCACACTGTTATAATCAGCAAATATTTGGTTTTATTTACCATAGTTTAACAAATGTGTAGAGGCTTCTAGGTGATTGATATCTGACTTTAAACAATCTGTCTCCTAACTCTTTAAAACTTGATTGGGAAGAAGTGAAAGCTTCCTTTCCAGGGAGCGATCTTTATGACATACAATCAGAAGAGAGGAAGCGATTTCTGCATATTTCTCAGGATTTAAAATTTATTTAGAATTAATGCAAATAACAACTAATACTTAAAAGAAATAGAAACCAAAAGTTAATTAGTACAATCACTGCCACCAAATATCTTACTTCATATACACACTAAGGGGACATTTTGGCTTGGAAAGAACTTTTGAAATACTACCAAAGTATCTGAAATGATTAAACCTAAAAGTGATCTGACACTCATTGGCTTCTCAGACACCTGAAGGAAAGGTTTTTATGTCCTAATTCTGATTCAGATTATCTAACTTTAATTTGGGAAAGAAGATATTTCCAGTCTTCATGGCCACCTTCAGGAATCAATCAGTTCTCAGTACCAGACAAAATCTTCAAAAGAACATAGTGGAATGCCTTACTTGATCCAAAATCGAGCTGTTTCAACTTTCACCAGCTGGATATCTGCAGGTGTGCGGTGCTGACAGAGACCTCAGGGGTTGGAGAAGATGACAAGTTATGAGCATAATGTCAGAGTTTTGTCTCCTTTGTGAGCCCTCCTTTCTGTGACCTTCTGATTGTAGCCATGATGATGTCAGTATACAGATGATTGATCATGAGAGATAGTATGAGCAGGAACTACTTTTGTTTTTATAAATGTCTGAGAAATGCTGTTTCTCATTGTTGCGACTCCCACAGACGCTACTCCTCTGTGGAATCTGTAACCTGCTGTGGCATAATAAAAGACTCAAAGGCAACTATTTTTTGTTCAATCTTCTTTTGCTGCCCATCTTTTAATTTGATCAGCATGTTTTCTCTGCTCTGGAGCAATAATAATGTTTGGGGGTGGCCTAGCCAGAGGGAGGTAAAGATTAGGTAAAGATTAGGAAGCTGGAGGGTCTCCAGCTTCAAAGACTTAGAGCTTTATATCACTAAATATAAATGGTCAAAACACCAGCACAGGCATGGCATGTAGAGTAGTGGTAAAGCATGGGACCCATATGGTGGCCTCAGTCCTCGATGCAGCCGCCCTGGGTTCAACTCACAGACTTATGCTGCAGGTCTTCCTCCTCTCTCCACCCCACTTCCTGTCTGCCTACTTTTAAAAAAAATAACCAAAAAATAAAGGCCACTAGTGCCGCAAAAAATAAAGTAAAAAAAAAAAAAAAAAAAACACTACCAGGAACATATATAAATAACTTTTAATTCGCAATTTTTTATTAAAATGTTATAAAAACCGAGACATTTTTGTTTTCAAAATGTATGTTCATATTACACTTTTATTATCTTTTTATTATCATTTCCTAGCAGAAACAAAATTCTTGTTTTAAAACAATTCATATCGTAATCTCAAAGGGATATGAATATTTTTTGGCTTAACTGTACAAATATGATCAGCTTTATTTTGTATATTCTTATTTATATTTTTAGTGCACAAATAATTTTTAAAATAATAATTTTTGCTGTTCTGTTTTCTGCAGTTACTGGAAAACCAAGCAGTTGTCTCCGAAGCGCCTGAGCACTGGGATCCTAATGTACACTCTGGCATCCTCCATGTGCGACCAAATTCATCTGTATGGATTCTGGCCCTTTGGCTGGGATCCCAACACTGGAAAGGAGCTGCCATACCACTACTACGACAAGAAGGGCACCAAGTTCACCACCAAATGGCAGGAGTCCCATCAGCTGCCAGCTGAGTTCAAACTCCTCTACAAGATGCATACAGAAGGATTGCTGAAGCTCAGTCTTTCCCATTGTGCTTAGGGCTACAACTGAACAGCACATCCAACGTCCTAAATTAGAGAAATCACCTGACCTGGATTCATGCAATTCATGGAAAAGCAAAATTAGACTTTAAGAATAAATGGGTCAGCTCTTGGAAAGAATCTAACCTTGCAGATGTTAACAATCCAATACACTGATTTATTTGTTTTCTAAGGTTTAATATGAAACATTATTCAAATTGTTTTCTATTTTCTGGTTTTTGTGTTGGTCTCATATGCTATATCTAAAATCTGAAAATGTATTTACAACTTTTGACCATCTCAACATGATTTGTGGACTGCAGGGCTCTAGGAACAGAGAGTTATATAGATTCAAAATAGCAAGCTAGACGTCTAGCTAATAACAGTTAACTGTCATTTGAGTTTAGTGTGACAATCTGTTTTCCATTTCTGTTGCACAGTTTAAAAACTTTTATTGAACCCCAGTTGTTCCATGAAAACCAGATTTGTTGTGAAATGTTTTCTGATGGTTTGTTAGTAGCTCTGGATCGCTAAAGTCTGATAGCCTTTAATATAGCTAGTTTATGCTAGCTATGCTATCTGGCCATTTTTATTTTCCATTGCACTTATAATTTATCTACTTCTGCTTCTTAAGCACTTAATTATTTAAACCTATTGCCTTCAATAATCCAAAGTTATATTCAAAGATTTACTGGCTACTGTAAAATGATTTCTAATGTTCAGAAACTCGTGTCAAAGCTAGTAGCTGTTAGCTGTCATTCTGGTTTTCAGTGAGAGTAATCTGTTTTGTAATTCTGTAGCTGATTTAATGCTGTTAGCCAGATATTTTCTTATTAGTTATCTGAAAAGCTAATAGCTAGGCCCAGTGGTTTTATTAAAATTATATTCAAACATTTGCTGATGGTAAGCTGGCAGCCCTGTAAGAATGCTAACCTATATAGAGCTGCCACATTTGTTACACCCTTTAAAACTGTTGTTTAATGGTTCCATTAAAACCATATTTGTCTTCAAGCTTTTATTGATAGTTTTTTGACAGCCTTAGAAGATTGCTAATATTTGTTTGCCGTTGCGGGTTAAATGCATTTAGCTGCCATTTCCATCTTCAGTGTTGCTGTTTTCTAATTGAGTTACATGTTTGAAATCCTGTTGTTTAGGTCTAGTGGTTCCAACATTTATATTTTGATATTATCTGACAGTTATGTGGTAGCCTAAAAAATGCCCCCAACCATTAGTTGTCAGAAATGCTTTCTTTAAATATTTATTTAGTAGAACTTCTAGATAAATTAAAGGAGATGTTTTGTTGAATGTTTAAAATTGTAAAATAATTATTTTTCTTTTAAATATTATGTGACTTAAATAGTAGTTGGCTGCTCTAATATTGTGAGACTGTAAATCTGCTAAAACCAAGGCTACCAAGTGTGGATCCTTGATGTTAGATTATAAATCTGCAAGGAGACAGCAACAACGGGCGATCTACCGCACAAATGTTGAATGTGCTGCACCTCCATCCATCACCCTGACCTCCACACCCTTGCTTTCCGCTTCATTGCATACCAAACACTCTACCTCCTGCGTTGGTGCTGAATGTTCCCACTGGAGAGGATGGATCTCATTTAAAACTCAAGAATAAAGCAGGGATCAGGGAAACATATTATATGACTGAGGTGTTAAAGAAAATAACCTTATGCCAAGCATTAATTCCTACTTTGTTTGGTTTTATAATGAGAGCTTAAACAGTGAGACAGTGTAAAATTAAAGCACTTAGAGAATTAAAGCCACAATTTGTCACTGTCCTTGACTCAGTGACACAAAACACACAATTCTCCTTGCATTTTGCCATGTAACAGCCTGTGGTTTTCATCTATCAGCTATGAATGGGTTCAGTTACTTTGGACTAATGAAGAAAAAAGTTTTGGTCAGGCGTTTCTTTTATTTACAAGATAAATTGTAAATTTGGTGGAAATGTTCTTGCAGTCCATATGGATGTGCATCCTCAGGTTTTTCTGACTGTAATAAAGTAGAATGTGGTTTTATTGTTGCTTCTCAGTCTCTCATTAAAGTTTTAATTATTTTATTTTAGTGATACTGATTTAAAACCTTATTTCTAGTTATTTCTGTCTAGATTTAATATTTATGTTGCTGTTCCCATCTGCCCTTTAAAACAGATAAATTGACATGAAACCACTGAATGAAGTGTAGGCTCAATACATGTAAATTATTGTCTTGAACATGTTTATCTTTCTTGCAGGTATGAAAGTCGTGTTTTTATATGTGATGCCATGTCTGAAACAACCAAAACTAGGTACATTTTTGTACCTTTAGCTGCATATTCTGCTTCTTGGCTCCATTTATTTTTCTGCTTTATTTTGTAAAATATGTACATGACTAGAAATGTGTATTTTCATGAAGGCTGATCATGCTGAAAAAGGAAAATATTATTTGCAACATGATTTCTAAATCTTAAAATTAGTTAAAATGGGTAATGTGGTTGGTTTTCTCTTATGTTTCATTTTTCTAACATGTGTAGGGTTATACTTCAGTAGAATGTATTTTCTGCATTTTGAATGAAACTGGAGCTGCCCATCATATCAGTAAGTCGTGAAGGATAACTATATACACAAGAACTACATTTAGAAATCACACAAAAAGATACTGTAGTTTGAAAATGTTTCAAATAATCTAAGAGTGAAAATAAACTATATATACTCTGTATTAATCATTTAATCACTGAATAAACTCAATCCTTACTTTGTCAAAGTTTGTTGAGCTTTTTTGTATCTTTACATATGATCATTTCCCTTCCTCCAACATCGACTAGGTCATATTCTTTTATTAGATTTTCACAAGATAAAGTCCTCTAAACAGGTCGTTTAATGATGACTGATGCCCCACATTCATTCAAATAAATATTACAGCTTGAAATCAGAAGCAAATCTGTGAAAATCACTTTAGAATATTGAATAATGTACACATCCATCCATCCATGTCTGACGGTTAAACTATCATGATTATTTTCTACAAAACATTACTATAGTTTGCCCCAAATGTCTCTCACTTTACAGCTGCTGTTCATGGCTGAATAAAACATTGCTTAATGTCCCCATGGTGAGCTGCTCTGTTTAACCTCCACAATTAGAAAAAGGGCCTCAGAGTTCATTAAAAATAAAAGACTGAGAAGGAAATTCACACAGATATTCCTGGGAGTTAATATGTGCAAACCTGAGTTTGGGCTTCTAATTCTGAGACGAGAGGCTGACGCAGATCTGATCCTAAAAGGATCCCGCTAAATCAAAGCATTTGTCAAAGCTGACACACTTTGCCCACATTTAAATGAGGCACTCTCCATGCATTTAGGGGAAAGAGTCCATTTATACTGGGTCTGTGTTTTTATGTAAATCACAACCAGAACAAATATCTTCATATTCTCATAGAAGAACGCTGTTGACAGCAATCAGATTGCATGATAAAATACCATCTGCTGAAAGTTGATAAGGAACACTTTAAATTCAATTCAGTTTATTTATAAAGCGCCAATTCACAACACATGTCGTCTCAAGGCTCTTCACAAAAGTCACGTACATACATTGCAATTAATACTAACCATTGAACAGTTCAGTCAGATTCAGTTATTTATTCAAATTGGATAAAAAGTTTTTATATCTAAGGAAACCCAGCAGATTGCATCCAGTCAGTGACTTGCAGCATTCACTCCTCCTGGATGAGCATGTAGAGACAGTGGACAGTCACTGGCGTTGACTTTGCAGCAATCCCTCATACTGAGCATGCATGTAGCGACAGTGGAGAGGAAAAACTCCCTTTTAACAGGAAGAAACCTCCAGCAGAACCAGAACCAGGCTCAGTGTGAGCGGCCATCTGCCACGACCGACTGGGGGTTTGAGAGAACAGAGCAGAGACACAAAGAGAACAAAGAAGCACTGATCCAGGAGTACTTTCTATGGGAAGGAAAAGTACATGTTAATGGATGTAGCTGCTTTAGTCGTTTCATCTAGAAAGAAAGAACAGATAAACTCTGAACCAGTTTTGAAGGATAGAGTCTGAAAGAGAGCACAAGAAGGATTCCAAGAAGGTCTGGCTGCTATACAAAGACTCTGGTGGCTTAAATGAAAACTGAATTTATGTCTCAGAAGGCGGAAAGTTAGAATAAAGCTGTGATGTGCTTTCAGTAACAAGAAAGAAAAGTTTCACAGACTGAAGTCAGCAGAGGACAGAAAAAAGTCTGCATAAACACAACATGGACCAAAGAGAGAGAGGCAGACAGACAGACGGACAGACAGGCAGGCAGACAGACTGTTTTCCTCCTCCAGACCAAATGAACCACATATGTGAAAACACCACAGTCTGATGATTGAGGTGAGAACGTTATCTGGAATGTGTTTGTGTGTCATTACAGGAACTTTATCAGCGGGCAGCAACGATTTATCCACGTTACACCACCTTTAGTCGTCCTGATGGAGGAGATCCATGTGGCTCCACATGAGGACATTTCTTAGAGGTTAAAGTCCCTTCAGAGGAATTCAGAACCGCAGGTTTAAAGGTCATTAGGCATCAGTTTAAATTACAGAGCTTTATCAGAACTGTCTGTTTACCGACCACACCAACTCATCTTTGTCACATTTCTCTGACATACTTTCTTTTAACCAGGAGCTCTGACATTTTAGAGACTCTCTGAATCTTTGATGAAGAATCAAATAAAATCCAATCAGCAACATTTACAAGACTTTAATGTCTGAAACTCAACTATTCTGTTCAATTCAATGAAACTTAATTGGTCCTCAAGGAACGATTCAAATGCACAGATAAGCAGCAGAAACAAAACATCCGAACTGTTTTTAGGACCTCTATGATCTGACTTCCTGCAATATTTCCAGGATCATTAGGATCTGGGTCAGTATGGAGAGGGGTCACATGGCGCACGCTGGGTCACCTGACCTCTGACCCTTTCAGCCCCGCTGCTCCGTGTTAGCAGTTCCTAACAAAAGACAACATGCAGGACTCAACATCTGGATCTAAAGCCAGGATATTTTCTATCTGAATCTGATCATAAAAGATTCAGATGTAGATAAAGAATCGCTTTGGTTCTCTGAGTAAAACTGAGGAAACGCTAAATAAATATAAACCTGAAAAGACAAAAATTTAAAAATATCAACATTTTGCTGTATTTTGTATTTTTTTTTCATTAAAATGGTTAAGAAAATTGTTTAGACATTAGATTTGACATTTAAAATCTAACCATTTAAATGCTTCCTTTCCTATAATCAGTTTATTCATCAAATTTCACTTGAAAATGATACATTTATAAATGTACAATAAAAGAAATGTATAAACAAATATATTAATAAAATCGTCTGTGAACATATTTGTAAAACGTTTGAAACATTAGTAAAATCAATTGTTAAATTTAACAAGAACCATATTTGTTTTTATTGTTGCATATATTAAGTTTTATATTTATCTAATTTCACTTTAAAGAATACGATAAAAAATTATGTTTCAATAATTTAAAATGTCTATACTTTCATTGCTACATATGCCAAAATTATTTATAATCCATTTATTAATTTTATTTTTCATTATATAAAGAAATAGAAATAAACACTTAAATAAACAAATACATAAAAAATTGAAATAAACAAAGAAAGAAATGGGAAATTTCTGTATTTTTGAAAAGCATTTTATAGTTTTTACCACGAACTCTGTCTCTAAGCTGTGTCTGACAGTGTGTGTGTGTGTGTGTGTGTGTGTGTGTGAATGTAATGCAGTTGTAGTTGAGCCATTGTTGCAAGCGGAAACTGAGCTCCCAAGCAGGTTGGATCCTATCATTGATCTGAATAAACACTAGCTGCAGCAACAACCTGCAGGAACCTGCAACCAGACTCAGTTCGAGGGCAACACAGAACAAAAATTCATAAATATCCAAAAGGCTCAATGACTGAATGAAAGTTTATCGGGTAAAATATTTTCATTTATCCCAAAGATCATTAGAAACAGTCATTTGCTTCCTAATCATCCTCCCTAAAACATTATTTAATTTAACACATTGATACAATAAATGTTTTTTCATTGAATGTTCATTGATTAAAATGACTTTTAATCTCAGAGGAAAACTATTGAATATTGAATATGAATATTTGCCAAAAATCTGAGAAACGAGAATTTGAGTAACATTAATCCAACAGTACATGACCTCCCTTTGAGAATAGATATTAAAAATTATAACTAAATTAAACAAATACATTAGCAAACAATCTCAGTGGGTTTGATTTCAATTTTTAAATAAATGTAAAACACTAATATGTATAAATCTTTTTTTTCATTTTGTTGTCAGCTGAATATTTCGTGTCCTACATCATGCAGCGAGATAATCATTTTATGGAGGTGAATGTATTTTGTTCTTCATATCATCCTGAAAGTTCCTGACACCACTGTCTGTGTGGTTCTTCATGCTTTCCATCCTGCAGGATTTCAGCCTCAGTTTCTGGCGGTGGCTGTTAAGAGATGTGCAGCAGCTGAGGTCCAAACTAATCCGTTCTGTTGGATCTGTGTTTGTTTAGAGCTGCAAACACGCAGATGAGTGCACGCGCTGCAACATTTGAATACAGCAGGTCGGCTCCACGCGAGGCCTTTGTGCTGCCATTAAAGGCAGATTTCATGGCCAACAGGACGGCAACAAAGGAGGCAGCAGGTCTGAGGAGGAGGAGGAGGAGAGCAGGGGGAGAACATGGAGGATCTTAATTATTATTATTATTATTATCATTATTGTTATTATTATTTTTATTATGGACCTGAAAATGTAACGTTTTCCATCTCTTCTAAAAATCTGCATAAAACAAATTTCTTTAGATTATTGATTAGATGATTGATTTACAGATTTCTGTTGTTTATTTATTTTATTTTATTTCTGAGTGTAACATAATAATGTATAATAATGTAAATCAGCAGAGAAGCAAGATTTATTCTCCATAACTTTAAACACTTAAAATCGTGCAGAACTGGATTTATTACACATTTTAAACTGTTAATCTAAAAACTTTTTTGTGTCGTTGGTTTTGTCTCTTTGTATTTTCATGAAGCCCAGATTTATATTTTCTATATTTTCTCAGAGGTGTTTCCCATATTTATAATTTTGCACTGGACTCAATAATAATAATAATAATAATGATAATCACTATCATTATTATAATAATTTTGCAGGTTGTGCATTTATATGTGTAAAACAAATCTTACAGAAACTTGTACCAAATCGGTTTAAATGAAAATTGATCTGCAGATCTCTAAGAAATAAAAACTGCTAATATTTGTTTTATCATTTAGACTCAATTTGATTTTTTATCCATTCCCATATCTTTTTCTGCTATAATTTCAGTTTAATTTTACATCAGTCCTCACTTTACTCATATCAACCATTGCTTGTAATTTTTTAAAACAATAAGAATAAAGATGATAATTATCATCAAATAACACAGTTAATTAAATGTTGAATATAAAATTTAATCTCCAGTTAATCAATTAATTTCCTATGTTTAATTGCCAAATTAATAATTTTATTTATCTTATAAAACTAAGCAAATGCGCAGAAAATAGACGTGACTTTATGTAGAATCCACTGGGTAACTGAAATTCTTCAGTTACTTATTATTATGAAGAAGTCAATATTTGTGCATGTTTAAATATCAACCTCTGAGGTAGTAAAACAAAGTGAAGAGGACTCAGCCCAACCACTGCAGGAGCAGGAGGAGGAGGAGGTTTATAGCCGGACAGATGGACCTCTGCTTTAAAAAAACTGCTGGCTCATTTATGGAGGGAGGGAGGATGACACCGAGAGAAAAGGAGAGGAGGGGGACACAGAGAGAGACGGTGGGACAGATGCGAGGCAAAGCGGAGCTGTGTTTGTCACCAACGCTCCAGATTAGCATGTGGTCCTCAGCACAAAGCTGCAGATCAATACTGCTGCTCTGCAGGCGGCAGATGGTCCAGGACAGAGCAGAGAGGAGGAACATCAACCTGCAGCTTCAAAACATAAACTCTTGCACACTTCACACATGTGCATTTTCATGCATTTTCATGTAGTCAGTCCTGCTTATGCAGCTCCCATTTCCCTCATCCCTTTAAAATAACTGTTTTAGTTTAATTAATGGGGAAAATATTTAGTAGAAAAATGTTCCAAGAATATTTTTGTCATGTTCTGTGGAATTTGTGTCTATTATTTATCTGTGATATCATCTTCTGTTTATAGTTTATGGGTTTTTTAATTATTTTGGTGCCACAAACCTCTATTTTATTGTGATTTTTGTGACAAACCAACACAAAGTAAAGCAGAATTGTTAAGTGAAAGGAAAAAAATTCTGTGTAGAACCTCCTTTTTCTGCAGGTCTTTTGGGGTTTGTTTCTACCAGCTTTAAACATACAGACTAACATTTTGGCCTATTCTCCCTTACAAAACAGCTCCATCACAATCAGATTGGATGGAGAGATTGTCTGAACATCAATTTTCAGATCTTGCCACATATTCTCTGTTGAATTTAGGTCTGGGCTTTGACTAGGCCATTTTAACACATGAACATGCTATGGTCTAAACTGTTCCATCGTATCTCTATCTGTATGTTTAGGGTGGTTGTCCTGCTGAAAGGTGAACCTCCAACTCGGTCACCAGTCTTCTGCAGCCTCTTACAGTTTTTCTTCCAGGATTGTCCTGGGTCTGATCAGCTTCCCTGTCCTTGCTGAAGAAAGACATCCCCACTGCATGATGCTGCCACCACTATGTTTTACTGTGAGGATGGGATGTTCAGGGTGATGTGCAGTGTCTCATGTGAGCAGGGCTCCTTCCACACGTTTGCTATGTCTCCTACATGCCTTGCAGCAAATGACTTCTTCTGGCTTTTTTTTTTTATCGATGTCTTTCTTCTTTCAGTTCTCCATAAAGTTGTGAAGTGCATAACTACCATTTATCTTGAGGACAGCTGTGGATGTTTGCAGCTCCTCCAGAGTTACCATGGACCTCTTGGCTGCTTCTCTGATTAATGCTCTCCTCTCCTGACCTGTCAGTTCAGGTGGATTTCTATTGGTAAGTTTGCAGTTGCTGGAGATTAAATTACACTCAGTTTACTGAATAGGGGACTTCTGAAGGAAGCTGGTTTACCTTTATTAAATTTAGGGTTTTCAGCCTTTTGACTTAAATAGAGAAATCTGTGATCCTTCAGTGTTTTTGTACCATTGTCTCCACTGCAATTTTATTTGTCAGTCAGTCAGTCAGTCAGTCAATCATTTTCTATACTGCTTATTCCATAGTGGGTCGCGGAGATTATTTGTCTATTTATTTATTTGTTTATTTAAATTCATTCATTCACTGGTATTGAAATTTATTCAAAGTTTTATGTTTTATTATTTTCCACCAGGTGAAGATACAGTATGTATTACTTACTGTAAATCTACTAATTTGCATGGATGGGATAGAAAAAAATCCCCTTCTTGATGAATCTGTAGACACAAAAAATACAAACTTATTAGAATCTGTGTTGCTGACAATTTTTTAAACTCCCAGGCTGAGACATTATTACCCCAAATATTCCAGTTTGCATGATAGATGGAGAAATAATCAACTTCTTTGGATTTTCTGAAGAAAATATAGACCTTTATAAATTAATATGGCTTAAAATTTAGAAAAGATACAAATTTCTCATACATGGTCAGAACAGCATTCATAGAAATAAACTAAAAGATTTGCAAACGAAATTCCATAAAAAATAAAAAGGGACCAGAATCAGTGTTGCTGCCAATTCTTGACACCCCCAGTTTCAGATAGAAAAATAACTTTTTATGTTTTGTTTTAAAAGAAGAACAAACTTTTATTCCTAAAACTGTCCTTAAAATTCAGGAATATCAGTTATATATGGTGTAGACTGAGGATACTATTGATAAGCCCTGCAGAGGTTAGTGAGGGGAGCTGAAAGGGTCATTGGAGAGTCTCTACCCTCTGGGTTGATTTAGAGCAGCTGCAGGAACCGGGCTCCTTAAATAAAAATACTATGTCAAGGTGTGCGGTGCTCATCTACAAGAGAGTGAAAAGCAGTCAAAGTCCAAAGAAAAACTCTGAAAGACCCTCATAAAGCCCGGAGAACTCCTGATCAAGACCACTTTAGGTGGTTTCCGGGATATGTTCAGTGTCAACAAAGTGTCAACAAAGAAACCTGGGCTGGTTTGGACTGGTTTAACATTTTGTTTGGTATCCTTGCTCATCAAAGTGAACCATAACCAGATGAGTTCATAAACATGGTGTTTGGGTAGGAATGAGCCAACTTTCTAAAACTGATGGTTTGACTGAAACAATCAAAAATGAATAGATGGACCTTTTCCTTGGATTTGTCCTTCGTTACTCTAAGCTGCAACCCTCAGACTGCAGATCAGACTGTGAAGAATCCTTCTGCACAAAATATGGAAAAGACTTTGCCTAATATGAAGCATTTCTGTGTCTGCATGTCTGAAAACCTGCTGTCATTAGATAATTGTTAAACACACATTAAAATACTTTTGTTTCAATCTGCAATTGTTCTTCTTTAAGTTTTTTATTTCAATATTTTGCTCAGTAAATACTACATATTTAATTTGGATAAATAAAGCTTTGCTGAAGGAACAACAGGATGATGACTGGTGAGAGCAAAGCAGTTCTGTGACTGGTTTTTATCTGCTGATGAATCAGAGAGGCCAAGCGTGTTTTCATCTGATGAATCAGAGCGACAGACAGAGGCAGAGCAGAGTATTTGGCTCTCATTTGTCCTTCAGAGTGTAATGAATTGTAAAGTGAACCAGCTGCAGGCCATAATGCTCGCGTACTGCAGCTCTCACGTTCATCAGTCCATCAGACCGAGGCTGTCGATAACATCCCAACATGTCCTTTCTGCAGCCGCTCAACACTGGAGGCTACAGCTGCAAACATCTGGGCAGCACAGCTCAGAAGCTTCAGGTTTCCTGTGTGTTGCATGTCTGCTATAATACTGTCATGTTGCTGTGGGAAGACGTGGACAGATTTAAGGATGCGCTTGGTATTTAGGGATTGTTTTCTGTCAGAAAAGAAGTCTGTTGTCATTGTGAAATTGATTTAAACAATGCAAACATTTTAACTATCCTGAATATTTCTGTTTTCCCTCAAAGCAGCCAGAATGTCCTGTAACGCGGTTTTCATCAAGAGCTCTCCAGGCTTTCTGAAGGTCTTTCTCAAGTTCTGTTGATTTTGTGGCTTACTTGCTTATTTTTTTCTCCAGTCCAGGTACCTGACCATTTTCAGAGGCTGAATGAATTACATTAATTGAACAGGTTCCTTGTTTTGAAAATATTTGGGACTCTGAACATATTTTCATTGTGAAACTGATTACTATCACTGAACACAGTCCTCTTTGTGAGCAGACTCTAATTTCAAACAGATTCCCTATCCCAAACATTGCTGAACGGGTTCCCAACTCTGAGCATATGTCCAATTTCTAAGCAAATTTCTAATGCCGAACAGATTCCCAAAAGTGAATAGATTCCAAAAGCTGAACACATTCCCTAAACTGAACTGATTCTCAAAACGGAACAGTTTCCTGATGATAAAAACAGATCCCTGATGTTGAACGGGTTCCTAACTCTGAACACTGTACGTTGAACTGATTCTTTACTGTCAACAGATTCCTGTCACTGAGCAAATTCTCGGGTTGGAACTGATTTGTTTTACTGAACAGATTCCCGAAAAATAGATCCCTGATGGTAAACAGATCGCTGATGATGAGCATTTTGAACAAACAACCCACCCTGAACCGATTGTCTTTGCAGAACGTAGTCCTTAGTTTGAATGGATTCCAAACCATAAACAGATTTTTGGTGCTGAGCAGATTCCAAAAATCAAACAGATTCCCTGATATAAAAAAACAGATTCCAGATTCTATATAGATTCACAACACTAAACAGATTCCCATCTTTTAGCATTTTTCAGGATGCAGAACTGATTCCCAACACTGAACAGCATCCCAGACATGGGTTAAGTGTTTTGAACATATTTCAGATCCCGAAGAGGACCTGAATGGCTTCCTGACTCTGAACATTGTTTAAATTTCACCTAAGGTCATCTTGGTGAGTAGTTTTCACGCTCTCTTGAGGTCTTTTAAAGATTTTCTTTGGAGTTTGGCTGATTTTATTTTTAATTACTTGTTTATTACTATGCAGCCTTAGCTTACCAACAGAACCGTGGCCAGGTACTGGACTAAGATTGGGTAAAAAAAAAAAAAAAGAAACAAAGTCCAAAGAAAATTTTTCAGACCGTTAGAAAGCTTGAAGAACCTTTGATCAGGACCACTTTAAGATAATACAGGAAAATCTGCTTTGGAAGAAAAGTGGGAAAACAGAACATAATAAATTATTTGACTAAAATGCTAAAAAATATAAATCAGAATCAGAAAGGAAAATCATTTAATTTAAGTTTAAATAAATACATTTATTTTGATTAATACTGTAGAGTCGTAAAAGTATGAAATGCTCCAATGAAGTATGATGTGAATAAAAAGAAAATATGTTCAAATTCATTCCCCAGTGAAAAGTCACGCTGTAAACTGCTGCCTTTCTTAAACACGCTGATTGGTCAGATCAACAGTCAACCACGCCTTCATATCTGTGTCCCTGGCTCTGATTGGTCCTCTGGGCCGCCAGTCCTGCCTGCGCCTCCCCGGAGCGGCAGCCGGTTCGTCCTCCTCCTCCTCCTGAAGCACGGTGGGTTGAGCGGCCGGGTAGGGACCGTGGACAGCTCCGCTCTGAGGAGCAGAGCAGCGCCGGAGGAAGAGAGGGCTGGATATGGGGGAGCCGCCGCACAGGCCCGTCTGATTCAGAGTAACACACAAAGAGCTGGAGCCGGAGGAGGAGGACGGGAACACGGCGAGGAGACACTGGGAGTTACCGGTTCTGACCCATCCCGGAGGAGCAGGAGGAGACAGAGGAGAGATAATTCCGCTCGACCTGATGGACTGAGAGGACAGATGAATGAAGACTGCCTACACTAACGCCTATCGATGCCTGGCCAAGGACCTGGACGCTTACGCCATGAACACGGACATGACAATGGACGGCCTCGGCAGCCTGCACGGGGGGGTGGCCCCTGACGCGGAGCTGATGAGCGGCTCGTCCGGCCTGCGGATCCACCAGGACCTGGCGCCTCGGCCGGCCATGGTGTCAGGGATGATCCTGGAGGGCAGCGGAGAGTACCGTCCGGAGCTGTCGCTGCCGCTGCACCACGCCATGAGCGTGCCGTGCGACGCGTCCTCCCCCGGGATGAGCGGTACCTACACCACCCTCACCCCGCTGCAGCCGCTGCCGCCCATCTCCACCGTGTCCGACAAGTTCCACCACCACCACCACCACCACCACCACCAGCGGCTGTCCGGGAACGTCAGCGGGAGCTTCACCCTAATGCGGGATGAGCGGGGGCTGCCAGGCATGAATAACATCTATACCCCCTACAAGGACCACATGTCCGGGATGGGTCAGAGTCTGTCCCCGGTGCTGGGCAACGGCCTGGGCTCCATCCACAATACACAGCAGGGGCTCCACAACTACGGCTCCAGCTCGCACGGAACCCACGACAAAATGCTGAACTTCGAGCACCACCAGCACCGAGGTCTCAGTGGCCCGCCGGCTGGGATGATGCCGCACCTGAACGGCATGCACCACCCGGGGCACCACCACCACCCCCACCTCCAGTCTCCATCCCACGGGCCCGTGTTGGCTTCCACGCGGGAACGACCGCCCTCCTCCTCGGGGACGCAGGGTGGCAGCAGTTCGGGCCAGCTGGAGGAGATCAACACCAAGGAGGTGGCGCAGAGGATCACCGCGGAGTTGAAGAGGTACAGCATCCCGCAGGCCATCTTCGCCCAGAGGGTGCTGTGCCGCTCCCAGGGGACGCTGTCCGACCTGCTGAGAAACCCCAAACCCTGGAGTAAACTAAAGTCCGGTCGGGAGACCTTCAGGAGGATGTGGAAGTGGCTGCAGGAGCCCGAGTTCCAGAGGATGTCGGCGCTCAGACTGGCAGGTAGGAAAACCAAAAACACCTGAAGAAAAACGAATTTCTGCAGAGTTCTGGAAGCTGAACGGATGAGTTAAAAACCAGCTGAAAGTTTTTAAAAGTTTCTCCATCTATTCCCTTTAGAATAAAATCAAGCCATTATTTAGAAAATCAAAAACATTTGATTTTAAAAGTCATTGCTGGAATTTTTCTCCCGCAGCTTCTCAAAATTCAGGTTCATCCAGTTCAGCTTTAGAAAAACGAAATAACCACATCTACATTTTTTAAATATAGATTTACATTTAAATGAAATCTGGTTTGTAAAAAATTGGAAAAGTATTTGTTACAGTAAAATACAACAAACCACAAAATTATCATTATTAATATTATTATTGTTATCATAGGGCTCCTGTGGTTTTTTTCAGGAGAAAGAAAAGGAAATGTTAAAGAATTCCCACACTAAGCGGTTTTGTTTTGGTTTCCTCTGCCCTCCTAGTCTGAGTGGATGATTATTTGGAATCACTGGTGTTTTGATTACCATTATTGATCAATAACAAACCTGGATCGATAGGAAATGACAAGGTCGTGGGATTTCCCTCTAACAACCCCCTCACTTCCCGCACTAATAGTTCGGGTTTTCATTTTCCTCCTCCTGCAAGCTTCAGAGAAAACAGAAAACACATTTTCCCCAAAACTCACCTCCAATTTTCAATTAGATAAATTAAAATAAAACTAAATGAAGGACTGAAAGGAGGATGAATATCTGATATATTTAATTCTCAGGTTCAGATAAAAATTAAACAGATCCTGTTCTCTAGCAGCTGGTTTAATTGTCTTTATTCCATGCAAATATTCCATGCTTTTTTGCAGGGAAGATTTGTGTGTTTGATTGCGAGGAGCTCTTAGTGATCTCAGATACATGAAGGTTGCTGGGATCGGTGGGTTTGCTGCCCCCTCTAGTGAGAAAAGCCTGGTTTCTGTCCCATCAGTGAGCTCCTATTGTCTGCAGAGACAACAGCAGGGACGACTTGCTAAGACTCACAGTCAAACTGCTTCAGTTTTATTGATTGTCGTTGGTTTGTGGTCAGATTGGATCAGAACTGAAAGGGTTTCAGTTCATTTTGTCTTATTCTGGTGGCTGTAACCTTCCGTGTTTTTATTAGTTGTCATGTAAACATGCTCAGGTAGCATCTCATTTCTCTTGCTTCTGCTGTTCTGATCTTTTCAGAATCTATTTTAGCTGTTTTATTTATGCCCAATGTGTTGCAAATTGTATCAAAAATGTATTTGCTTATTTTGATGTCAAAGATCTTTTTAAATCAAAATATTCAGCTCCAAAAGTACATATACAAGTACAAGTACTAAAAAACGTCACCTTTATAAGCTGTTTTTAGCAGCTTTCTTCAGGGCTAAAATTGTTTTGATATGGTGTCACTATTATGGAGAATAGTTTTTTATTTTGTCTTTTTATTCTGCGATAAATACATCTGACAAGCACTTTAATTAAAAAAAAAATCCTGAAACAAAAATCAGTTTTTCATTTTATAAAATATTGTCAGATTAAACCAGATTTTTTTAGCCAGAATAACAAATTTTTATAATTCAAACAAATGCTGTACTTAGAATAATGGAATCTGTTGTTTCCTTCTGTCATGAACAAATTCATACTTCTAATATAAATGCTGCATGAAACAGTTTAATTATTTTAGCAAAAACCCAAAGGGTTTAAATAAATTGAAAAAGTAACTGTTTAAAAAAAACAAAACACGTAATGCAACAATTTCAGCTGCAAATATTATGAAAGTGGAATAATTTTAATATTTTTGGTTCATGTGTAAAAACTTCATAGATGTCAGTTTCTGCAATTCTGCTTTATTTAAAATTTCTTGGGTATGAATAGTTGATTTATGTCTTTAAATGTAATAGTTTTGATTCATGTTCCAACCTGTTTGTTGTAAAAAAGTTTTTTGGGACCCTAACGGCTTCAGTCATTGTGCAACATCATTATCACAGCGTGAACCTTTGGATCTTTGGCAACATTTCCAGCAAATCACAGACTTCCTTCTTTATCAGCCGTTTCTGTTCACCTCAGCACATTTTATCTGTTGAGTTAATGCAAATATTTTTCCCAGACTGTTGCGCTCATCCAGTAATTTTCCTGATTTGACAAACCAGATATCAACGGGAGAGAAAAATAGTGAAATTTAATTTAAGTTCAGAATTTGAACACCAAACAAAAGGAGGAAATGACAGGTTAAAGTAGTGTGAAAATATATAAGTTACATAGAAAGCCATTTTAAGAAACATTCTCCTTCTAACTTTTAATTTTTGTATTTTTGGAATATTAATATTTTAGATTTATGTTGTTTAAATGTTTCCTTAAAAAATCTTCCCCACAGAAATCAGTTAACAAAGTCCCATTATAGAATAATATCACACAGCTTGTACATCATTGACCTGCTCATTATCAATTATCAATACCTGTCTGAGGAAAACGGTTTTTCAAAACATTTTACACTTTGTAATTAAAGCTGTTGATTGTGGGAAAATTGGATTTTTATCTCTTGTGAGGTATCTTCAATTTTTCAATTGTATCCCTGATATATCTTATCTTTTTCAAATTATTATTTTCAAACATGACAACAGTATAAGTAAACTCCACACAGCCATTAATTAGTGCACACTGTTTTGCCCTAATTACCTAATTATATTTAAAGTTATATTACCGCCTTCAGTTTGTTGGAATTTTGTAAACCTGCCTTAGCCATATCATTACCATACTTCATCATGTATTAAGTTTGAAATGTCTGCCACTCTTGTATAATTATATAAAAGTGAGACACCTTGTCCAAATAAAATCAGTAATTGGAGGTTTATTACTTTGACCGTTGTTGCTTCTCTCCAAGAACGGTTCTGGTCGAAGTGCGATCAGAAATTAGTGCTTAGGTAGACTGGATCTGATAAGTGGACTGATAACCCAATTCAGATTATCTCTGCAGAATTTGATTTCATTAAGGAGGTTCGTTGGTTTTCCAGAGAGCTATTTTATCAGACAGGTTCATAGGAATTGACACCAGTAAAAGAGAAGGAAGAGGGAGGTGTTGGGTAATCTGTGTTGTAAAATGTCAAGGAACAGTCATTTTCTCTGATTATGCTCACTACATTGGTGGTACTCTTCTTCACTAAGCATATCTTAGTATGGATTAATTTTGTTTAAATATATTTAGATAAGACCAAATTCTTGTAAAATAAAAACCGCCAAAGCCCATTTAGTTCATTCTCAAAGAAGCGTACATTTTTATGTTTAGCCAACAAATCATGTTTCCAAGCTCTTTGAAGAAATATTTTAATCATCAACATCGTTGTTGTTGATCCCGATGCTAATAATGGTTAAACCTATAGAAAAAACATAAGCTAACTCATGTGAGTGTAGCTGATGATGTGTTTAGCTTTAAAAAGAAATGGGCCAAATGTGTGCATGAAGAAGTATAAAAACAGAAAAACACAAATTATAAATTATATAAATAATTGCTTATATAAACACTAATGCCAATGTAAGCCTAGCCTTTGTAACACGATACAGTCAGCTAATTTAAATAATAAATATTTTTTATTCATTTCAATTAAAAATCCCAAACTCTTCAGCTAACACGTAGATTAGATTAGCTAACACAGATAACACAATCATTAGCTAACAAACATCCAAAAGTCTTACAAAATTATTTGTTTTAGCTATCTTGAACATTTAAAGTTTCAAAATTTTTTAGCTACTAATAAACATAGCAAGCACAAATAGCTAAATATCAGAAGCTACTGTTAAAGATCCAAAACAATTTACTCAAAAGTTTGATACTTACTAACTAATCCAAACAATAAAACTGCTAATAGCTTTTGGGTAAAAATGAACCGAGGTTTACACAAACAGCTAAACATCCAAAACCCGCTAACTCAAACAATTGTACATCTGAAAGTCTTTAACTAGCATAAAGAGTTTTACATCCAAAGCTTTTTACCTAATTCTGAACAATCAAATGCCCAAAACTCTTCAGGTAAGAAAGGGTAAAACATTCAAAAGTATTCCACTTCAAAATTATTTTTCTAGCATGGCAAATTGAACATTCAAAACTTGGGAGCTGACAAGATTAAACATCAGAAGATCTTTAGCTGTCATAGATTTAGACATTAAAAACAGGGGCTAACATGGGCAATAAAATATCCAAAACTCTTTAGCTAATCTGAAGAAGATACTACACTGTTTAGCTAATACAAATGTCTATAGATCAAGAAACTTTTTAGGTAACAATAAATTGTACCCATGAACCACCGAACACTCTAAACTATTTAGCTAACACAAAAAACTGTAGATCAAAAACTTTTTAGGTAATGAATGTTACCCAACATGACCTACCCAACCCCTAAAACTGTTTAGCTAACACAAAAAAGTCAGACATCTAAATCTCTTTAGCTAATTTGAACAAGTGAACATTTTTAGCTAACTAGACACAATTCGTTAAGCATGCAGAATACCTCAGCTAATAGTTAACAGTACCTAACATGAACAATCAAATTTTCCAAATTATTTTAATTTACTGCTAATATGAAGCACAAATGTTTCAATTTCTGGACACTAACAAGATCTGAAACAATTTTTACTAGTGAACAGTAGCTAACAAAAACCACTGAACAACCAAAATTGTTTTGCTAACACAAACAATTAACCTTCAAAAACTATTTTAATAATACAAATAAGTCTTCAGTCCTATTTTAACCTTTTGGATAATAGTGAACAGTAACTGTTTTGCTGACACAACCAACAAAATGTGAAAAACTCTTTAGCTAACACAAACATTTCAACATCCCAAACTCCTTAGCTAAACTGAACAGCTAAATAGGCGAGTGTGTTTTGCTAACACAAACAAATAAACATCTGAAAACCTTCAGCTAACACAGTTAAACCTCCAGTGCTCTTTGGCTTGCATTAATAACAAACAAAGCTAACACAAACAGTGAAACATCCAAAACTCTTTAGCTAATGACGAACAATAGCTAACGCAGATAATTTAACATTCAAAACCTTTTAGGTAATAATAAACAGTAGTTAACACCAAAAACTGAACATCCAAAACTGTTTCATTAATACGACCGATTGAATCCCAAAATCTACTTTAAGCTAACTTTAAGAAACCTTTAGTTAATACAAAGAATGAAACATTCAAAACTTATTTGCTAATCTAACAACTGATTATGCAAAACAGTTTTGCTAACACAAGCAAACACCTAAAGGTTTTTAGCTAACAATGTATTGTTGCTAACACAACCAACTGAATATTCAAAACTCTTCAGCTAATGTGAACCTTTTAGGTAATAGTAAACAATTGTTGACAACAAATACTGAACATACAAAATGATTTGCTAGGACAAAAAATTAAATAAGAAAAATTCTTCAATGAACACAGTTGAACCTCCAAAGAGGTAAAACAAAGAGTTAAACATCCTGAACTCTTTTGCTAATACAAAAAGTGAAACATTAGCTGATTCAATTCAATTAAATTCAATTCAGTTTTATTTATATAGCACCAATTCACAACACATGTTGTCTCAAGGCACTTCACAACAGTCAGGTTCATACGTTCCAATTAATCC
The DNA here is from genome assembly GCF_021462225.1 of Girardinichthys multiradiatus. NCBI lineage: Eukaryota > Metazoa > Chordata > Actinopteri > Cyprinodontiformes > Goodeidae > Girardinichthys > Girardinichthys multiradiatus. The sequence goes on along the minus strand of NC_061801.1, from coordinate 39,369,243 downwards.
TAACAATTGAACAGTTCAGTCGGAGTTAGCTTTTTATTCAAATTGGATAAAAAGGTTTTCTATCTAAGGAAACCCAGCAGATTGCATCCAGTCAGTGACTTGCAGCATTCACTCCTCCTGGATGAGCATGTAGAGACAGTGGACAGTCACTGGCGTTGACTTTGCAGCAATCCCTCATACTGAGCATGCATGTAGCAACAGTGGAGAGGAAAAACTCCCTTTTAACAGGAAGAAACCTCCAGTAGAACCAGAACCAGGCTCAGTGTGAGCGGGCCATCTGCCACGACTGACTGGAGGTTTGAGAGAACAGAGCAGAGACACAAAGAGAACAAAGAAGCACTGATCCAGGAGTACTTTCTATGGGAAGGAAAAGTACATGTTAATGGATGTAGCTCCTTTAGTCGTTTCACCTAGAAAGAAAGAACAGATAAACTCTGAGCCAGTTTTCAAGGTTAGAGTCTGGAAGAGAGCACATATAATTAGTTACAGTAAAAGCTCAGTCAATTTCCATGTCTAGGAGAGAGAAAGGGTTAAACACTAAAAGACAAGGTAGAGAGTGAGCATTAAGTTGTTGCCAGCAGAAGCTCGGACGATTTCCCTCTCCAGAAAGGTGTCACAGGTAGACACAGAGCCAGGCCAGATGTGAACAATCTGAAAGTCTTTAGCTTATAAACAGTGGCTATCATGAAAAATTGAACACACAAATTTACAGAAAACTGTGGAAGTTTGTTTTTCATTCTGTGAAATATAAAACTAGCTCCTTAAACTGTTATGTCCTCTCATAGGTGTTTTTACAGTGAGTGTTAGAGTAAAGGGAGCAATTCTTAGATCAGCACACCTACAAGTACCCAATAGAGCTGAGGTCAAAGGTCAAGGCAGTGACTCTGAGACAAAAGATGGAGCAAATTTTCTCTTGACTACGAGACAAGCCAAGGAGCAGCATTGTAGGTAACTTGAAAACTGATTTGATTTGATGCGTTTGTCTGTGTAATTCAATATTGTTTTCATATCCAACTTCATTAATTTTCTATTTATTTACAGAAAAAAGGTCAAACGTAACTTGTAACAATGTTAACAGATTTTGTTTTAGCAAATATAAGGTTTTTAAGAGGTTTTCCTAAATTACCCAAAACATGCTGTAATCAGTGCGCTGCGTGGCTCAGTGGTAGAAAAGGGGGACCATATACAGGCAATGGTTCTTAACACAGCTGTCCCTGGTTCGATTCCTGACCGCAGGGCATCTACTGCATGTCTTCATCTTCTCTCACTCAGCACTTCTTCCTGTCAACCTACTAATAAATAGAAGTCGCTGGTGCCACAAAAGCTTTGAAAATATATACATATTGTAATAATTTTTACTAATTATTTGTGGATATGTACAGTTTCTAGTAATCCTTATTAAAATTAATATAAATCAGAAAAATAAAATCTATTTTTTCAAATATTTGCCCAATTTTAAGCTAATACAACTTCATTTCAGTCTCAAAGCAATATCAATTTCAACAAACTTTTATAGTTTAAGAAAAAATGTAAAACACTTTACGAAAAACGAACATGAGATATTCTTAATAATAAAACTTTATGCAAGATTTAAAAAACAAAATAAGTATGTTTAAAGATTAGTGTCCTTTAACTCTGCTACTAAAATCAAGATACACTTCGAATGCATTAGAAACATTTATTTTTACTCGTATTAGAAATATATATTATTAATAAGTCCAAGTTGGATCTATCAGTGAAGGAAGAGGCTGAGTATTTTATGCTGATTTGTTTTAATGTTTTTTTCTGTGGTAAAAAGTATAAAATCAATTTTGAACAATTAAATCTCACAAAAGGTTAGTGAAAAAAAGAACATTTGCAACAATTAGAAAATGTTTCATGATTATTGTCCTTTAACTGTTTACTTGGAAGACTAAACCCGTGAAATACATGATCGAAAACATTTATTTTTCACTTGTGATATATATACACAAATGATAAAAATATATATATGTATATATATATATCAAAATAGAAAATCAAAATAAGGAAAAGAAAACACTTAAATATATGTACTTAATGATAATGAGTATATTTAAGTATTTTATTTATTAGTATTTATGTAATTATTCAGTTCCCCTACAGTTAGTCCAGTCAAACCCTTTTATAAAAATGCTAAGGAATATGCGGTGCTGAGTTTTTGTCCAACAGAATCAGAACATGAAGGTTCGATTTGAAGATGCTGATTCATGATCTGACTCTTTGGTGCCTTGGATGCATCAGGGTTGTTTGCTTAGTGTTTGAACTTGAAGACATAAAGAGTCTTCCTTTTTTATAAACTAGAATTAAGACATTAAGGGTCTGCGTCTACTCATATTGTTTGGGCTCTGCACTCACAGCTGCTTCCTTTTTGATTGATCAATATCAAGAAGGTGGACACTTTGGTGCTAATCTGCAGATTGCCTTGTAACATCTTAACAAATGGAGTTAGAAAATGAGCAGAAGAAGAATGCAGAATTAGTTGACTTATTCAATACCATCTTTATTGACTTGAACTCTAACTGGGGTTTAAATCTGTCAGCTTGTTGTACTGATTTGGGTAGAAAAAGAACCTCTACAATCTTGGAAGTTGTTATAAGAGCAGATTCCTGGCCTTCTGAAACAAACAGAACCACATATTCTGGATGTTTTGGTCATTTTTGTCCTAAAAGGTGTCAGATTGGTGCTGAACATATCAATGGTCTCCTTTCATAACATTAAAAAAGTTGAATCTAAAAGGCAATTTGCTCTCATTCAGCTACCATGACTGCAAACATTTTAAATGCTTGTAAAAATAACTCAGAGAACGACCTAATACAGTTTGAATATCTTTTCCTGCTTCTTACCGACTTTCATCTAATTTTCAATCCTCTTCTTTCTCTGACCATTTTCTCCTTCCTCGGACCTGTCTCCCCTGCTCTCCTTTTGGCGAGGGGGGAGGAGGTATTATGTGGTCGTCAGGGGAATTGAACACAAGAGCAGAGGCAGCAGCGGCCCGATGAATTATTGATGGGAATCTCAGCGTGACCCGCCTCGGTCTGCTCACTTCACTTCTTCTTCACCTCGCAGCCGGGTTAACCAGGCAAAATGGAGGGAGGGAGACGGGCAGAGAGGGAGATGGAGGGGAGAAAGGAGGAGACCATTGTTTGGACGGAGGGTACTATTTGCCTTTCAATAATAACAGAAGAACAATTCTAATGTCAAAAAACCTGAATTTAAATGAAACTTAAATATTATTATCAAGATAAAAACAGTTTCCATCAAATATCTTTGATGAAATCTCATTTTTTCTTCTTGTTTTTGTCCATAACCTCAAACCATGTCATTTCTAGCATCTAATTCTATATCTAAGCTTCATCTTGATGTTTTCCATTCTAACCTCTGAACCCATCACAGAAACCTTTGATGACAGGTTTCCATCCACTCATCATGAGAATGAAGATAAGGGTCCAACTTTCACCTTTAACTTTCTGATCAAGACTTACACCCTCGCTAACATTTGGGTAAATGTTGCACCTCAACATGCTTTTTGTAGCCATCAGCAAGCTTCTGGCATGATCCAGGCTGGATATGTGACCAATTGGTCGGTTTCCGGGCACAGACCCGGCTTTCAAAGATGATCCATAAATTCTGGACGTGTGTTTGGGATTATTGTCCCATTGGAACACTGTTTTGTTCATGTTTTTACCATCGAGTTGTTTATCTGAGTTGATATTTAAACATTTGGAGGTAGTTCTCCTTTACAGTTGCATTCATTTTATCCAATGCACCAGTACAACCAAACAGTCTCCAGCATGACGCTGCCACCACTATGCTTGACAGTTTGAAGCGGTTTTGTTCGTTTGAAAGGCTCCTCTCAACGGCTCCTCTCAACTTCCCCCAACATGAAGATGTAGTTTTGAAGCAGGAGATTCTTTCTTGATCAGTCAAAGGTGGGCAGTGACACTGGTTTTCAAGCAGTTTCCAGTTCAAGGATGGTTTGAGTCTTGGTGGCTGCTACCTTGCTGCTCAACATCTTAACCAGTTTGCTTTCATCAGATGGGAATAGTTTGGGCCTGAAATCTGCAGCTGCCCACACAGATAAGTCAAATGTCTTCTCAAAAAAGGTTTGATGGTTAGACAAGACAAAGATTGAGCTGTTTAGTTACAATGACGAGAAGAATGTTTGGAGGAGTCAAGGTGAGGCTTTCAAACTGAAGAACACTGTCCACACAGTGGTGGCAGCATCATGCTGTGGAGCCAATTCTTTGCCAATGGTTGATTGGAGAAGTATGTTTCAATGTGAGACTGGTGGAGGTAGCATCATGCTGTGGGGCTGTTTCAATAAAGAAGAACTACCTCCAAATTCTTTAAACTCCCGTCAAACCAACTGCTAGATGGTGTTTACTTGGACTCACCTTGGTGTTCCAACAGGACAATAAGGGAAACTGGTGGACTAGGATTTATATTCTGGTCAGTTTAAATGAACTCTACCAGTTCTGACAAGAAGAGAGAGAAGGTCACATAGCCAGCCAGAATGATGCCAGCTTGTTGATGATGCCAAAAAATGTGTGGTCAAGGTGCAACTTATTCAGGACATTTGACTGAATATATATTAGCTTGTTTGTATAATTTTGACTGTGGAGATTAGAGACTTTTTCATCCAATGTATGTTTTAAAAAATGTCTGCAGTTATATGTTGAGTAGCTGTTCCACCCTGGACAAACAACGGTTCAAATAAATCATTAAAACCTGAAAACAGGAGCACATTTTTCCAAATTAAACAACTTTGACCTCCAAAGGTGTCAGAATGTAGTACAAAGATTAGTTTCACACATTTTGGATCTCTCTGGAGCATTAATATAAAGAGCTCATTATTTGTGAGGACACGAGGATATGGAACATTTTTTATAGAAGTATTGCTGCATTTGTAGACATGACCTTTATAATGCAGACGAGAAGGAGACGTAAGAATCCACTTAGAGTGAAATTGTGCTGCAAATCTGAAAGACGGATCCGAGATATTTTCCATTTTACGCATCCTGTATCAGGCAGAGCTGGTGCATTATTAATGAGGCCGGACTCTGCTTTATGAAACAGATTACCAGCAGGTACCATGAGAGTGTGTGCCTCACCGCTTCAGTCTACAGCTTGTGTCCATTTTCAGGGTTTCTGTTCTGACCTCCTGCATATGCACAGACTGCTATCGATCCTTGATAGTGGATTTCAGGCTGCCCAGAGGAAACTCGTGATGTTTGTTTGTGTACATGTGAGAAGATTTGACAGATGCAGTTATGTCTCACCCTGTCAATAGCAGCGGTGGAGGCTGGAAAGTGAGACATGATGAAGTTTGGCTCCAATGTTTCCCCACTGATGCATGTAGGGAGTCAGAGAGACATCCTGAAGGGATGCCAGTGGAGTCAGTGTTTGGTGAGGAGAACCTGGTCTTCAACTATTTTGTGTTAACAGTTCTATTAAAAATTATCTGCATAGACTCTACAAATCAGGAGCACATGGTTGTTTAGACCTGCTGCTGCCAAACTTACGGTCCAGATCTCATTTTACGTTGATATAATATTCAAAAATTTGTTTCAGTTTCAATCTGATTCATTATAGTGCTGCATGATATTAGGTAATCATGCTATAGCAATATAATGGATGAATATTACGATGATGATATTCATCAACTTAAGCACATTTTCCTTACTTTCTCTTCCATCGTCAACATGTCCCCTCCACTCTCCCTGGTATATCTGATCTGTATGAGTTGAGGCCATACGGGACAGTAAACGATGATTGTAATATTGCACATATTGATTCTGCATTTTGACATTTTGTACAGCTCTAATTTATTATAGCAGGTTAATGTCCAACAAAACAAGCTAGAAACTTTTTAAAAACCTTTCAAGTCTCCTCACACAGGAAGTCCATGAACCTCTGGCCAGTCTTTGTCATTATGAAGCTCGATAAAATATGTTGAAAACTGGACTTTTCTTAACCCCAAAGATTCAGTCCAAATTTACCCAAAGATGCTGAAAATTAGCCATGCTTAGCCCATTCATTAATCCAAACCACCTTTCACTCACATTCAGACATCAACTTTTCAACTACTTTTTCATCTTAGATTGAAGAACATTTACTTTGTTTTTGTCAATTCAATGAACTTTCGCTCTGGGGGAAAACAGCTGCTGTCCAAAAATCCAGCATACATCTACTCCATCTTTTTAGCTTTGTCAGTATAATAGATTAATATGAGAGAGTAAAAGCTGCTGAGTAATGAGGTAAACTGCTGTGTCACTAGTTGCCATGGTAGTTCCCACCTTTTCTGGTGAGAAGGAAATGCCCTACAGCGCCATATTAATACCAGACAGAAAAACATGAATTTATGCTTTAATCAAACAGTTGCTGTGGACAAACTATAAATTGTATTTAAATAAATCCTAAATCATGAGTGGTCAGAACCTTCTTATGGTAACATATGTATATTTTGATGTGTCTACTGTGTTTTCTGTGTGAGGTATGACAGGTTAAGGAGAGCCTCTTATTCCAGATATGAGGAAAAATTGTTGGGATATAGCAGGAATAAATCAGAGCTTGGCTGTGCGTACTCCGCACTCTGGGAAAATCTGACGGAAAACTGAAAATCCTGCAGCCGTGGGAAACACACTGGTTGAAAGTAGAATACCTACGATTTAATGTATAAACTGTACATGTGGAGATGAAACTGTGGGTGTGAAAACAGTTTGGGTCAAAAAGTTTCTGCATATCTGACAAGGTTGAAGTCTAGAATGTGCCATCTTTACCCTGTGTTCTAAACAATTAGTGGTAAAACCTGATGAAAACTCATAAAACCTGAACTGTGATGGTGTGGAAACAGTAAAAATAATCTAAATGCCAATGCAGTCGGATAAATTCCAACCTCCTGTGAGCTTTTTAACACTAGAACTCCCAGGGCCATCAATTTGACGGTTTTGAAAGTTTGACATGGCATAACTCTGGTTTATTAAAACTCTTATCTTCCTGGCATCCTGACTTTTTCTAAACCTGTGTCTTGTGTGTTCCTATGTCTCTTTAAAAAAAAATATCAAAGTAAATAAAAGATCTAGGTATTTCTACCTCTAACTACCACAACCGCTACTTTGACGGCCCTATTATTTACATTGATATTTTTTCCCGCTGCTGAGTATACGCGCGAGCGTTGCTTAGCAACCGCCACTCTAGAACACAGTCTGAGAAGGAGATTGTTGGCGTCCTACAAATGGCTTCTAGAAGAATATTTTCTGCTCAAGAGGCATTGGAAATGTTTCAAAAATTACATGATTGTGATTCTGGGGTCAAGAGGGATTCTGACGGCTCTTGGTCAGTCAGTTCGAGTGACAGAGAGTGAGCCTCCCCCGGCTAAAAAAAACGAGTCGTCCCGTTAGCAGGAGGTTGTGGCGCATTATTTCAAGGTAGTAAAAGACAAGCCTATGTAATGATTTTAGCATTTTAGGCTATAGTTTACAGATTAGTAAACTAATAATATATAAACTACAGCAACAGTGCCACAATCAGCGCAGCTTCAGAGATAGGGATACGAGCCAGGTGCCCAGTGCCCAGCTATAAACCCAGCAAACCAGCTCACTGGCCAGAGAGAAACTGCAAATCAAGGTACTGATAATGGACAAAGAGGTCATAGATAGGTATAGTAGCCCAGTAACAACAATCTATTCTGCGCTTTACCGCGCTTTCATCGCAAGACGAGCGCACACCTGGGAAAGGGGAGGAGATAGGAAAGGATGGTGCTGTGTGGACAGTAGTAAGGAGGAAGAAAGTAGTAGGAGATGTCAGAACCAGAACGCGTTGACAGAGCGCCAGATCCAAGATGCCCAGACCGCATTCCTCTGCTTAGTGGATGGCGAAATGCTCATCCATGTTCAGTGCTGTGCTGTGGCTGAGGCCCGCAGAGTTTTAGGAGATGATTCCTCCACGGACATGAGTGTGGATGAGCTCACGGCGTTTTTAGCACTAGTTTATGTCCGCGAAGTGAAAGGGGGGCGTAACATGGAGCTGTCCAGCTTTTGGTCAGATTAGTAAAGCTTTTTTTAAACAAATGTACCCGCTACTCTGTATTATTTTTGATCAAATACTATTATGAATTTTTGTCAAAACCATTTTATAGCATGCAAGAAAACCTTTAGCATTCTGACCAATGTATTGCGATGACTTCATCACCACCCTCGCATCGATGCTCGCCGTCAAATTGACGGGCTTGGGAGTTCTAGTAGTGTTAGAATTCTGGGAGTCCTAGTGTTAAACTTAAGTGGTGTTTCTACTGGACAGGATAACTGAACCATGGAGCTCTGTAGAGCTGGTTCTCACTTCAAGAGAAAATATTTCTTTGTCTTTTACACCATAGGAGCAGATCATTGCTGAAGGTCACATTGTCAGAGTCTGGGATTTTGTGTGTGTTGTTTCATGCCTGCTATTAACAATCATTCACCACTAGATGCCACCAGAGCCTCTTATTGTGTGAAGACAGGTGCTGAGGTGAGCAGGTGCTGCCAATCTTTGTTCTGGAGGTGTATAAGAAGGCTGGGCTGTCTGCACTCCAGTGCCTGAGTGTTAGCCTTTGTGGTGACTTCCTAGTCCTGGCTCCAAGCTCCTTGAATCATTTGTGTTGGCTTCAAGCTCCAGTCAGCCCCAGCCAAGAATCAAGACTTCAAGCCTTCTAGAATTATTTTGGATCAAGTTCCAGCGAACAGCCCAAGCCCTTCGACTCCTAGGATCTCAGGCAAGCGAACCCTGCTCACCCTCCACCTGTAACTTTACATCAAGTCTCAAGAAACTTCTCCAGGTATTCAATTTTACTGAGAACTGTTGTGTGAGAATCCAACTACCTTGTACTAACCAGAGAGCTCACCACTTAACTTGGATTAAAGCCCTGATTCAGCAGTAACTGTCCGTCCTCCCAGGCTCCGCATCGTTCTCACTCAGGCTACCACGTTTCCTTCATCAGTAAGCAAGAACTTATTCTCATTCTCAGAAATTCAACTTCAAACCTCAAAAGTAACTTACCTGATCTCCCTTCCCACACAGTTTGTGTATCCAGTCCCGGTTCCAGTTCTGTATTCACAACCTGTCAAAATAAACTTTTCTCCTGCATCCTAAGTGTCATTCTGCATGTGGGTCAAATCAGTAAAGAAATCCATGACAGAACACTCAGGCCAATCTGACCCAGCAGAGGCACTCAGGAGGACTTTAGCTGAACACAGTCAACAAATTCAATCACATGGATCTACATTCTGCAGCCTCCTAGAACAACAACGTCAGTCAAATCAACAACTGGATCAGATGGCCACACTCCTGCAACATGCACTAAACGTCCAGACATCCCAGGCACCAGGGGGAGCTTCTGAGTCTCCTCCGGTCTCACAGGAACTTCCGCATTCCCGAGACGTCACTTCACCTAACCCTAAAAAGTAATCCGGTGAGGTTAGTGAGTGCAGGGGTTTTCTCTTGCAGTGTACTCTAGTATTTAATCGCTCCCCGCAGTCTTTTACCCATGTGATGCTAAGATCTCTTTCATTTTAGGACTACTCACTGGCAAAGCACTCAGTTGGGCTAAGGCCAGGTTTACCAATTGCAACCAGTTCGGATGTACCTTTGATGAATTTATTCAGGAATTTAAACAAACATTTTCAACTGATTCAGACCAAACTAGCACGGCTCCCCAGTTTCAGATTTCTCTATTGATTTTCGCACGTTAGCAGCAGTCTCTGGCTGGAACTCCTGTGCTCTCAAAGCGTCCTTTTTTCTGTCACTAAAAAAATCTTTGAAAGATGAACTATCCTTGTTAGATTAACCTAAGATCTTAAATGAAATGATAGCATTAGCAACCAGAATGGATACTTGCATGAGGGAAAGTAGAAGGTACCGAACAGAGCAGACTCGGTTTCAACCTTCCCTGCATTCCCCGTTGCCACGACCAGGCCTCAATAAGCCTCCCCCAGAACCCATGCAGCTTGGTAGAACCCGGTTAACCCCGGAAGAGAGGCAACAACGTAGGCAATCGAACCAGTGTTTGTATTGCGGCTCCCGAGACCACTTTATTGCGGCCTACACAAATCGGCCAAAAGAGAGGATCTGTGTACTTTAAAGGGGGAGTTGACGAACCGAAAAATAATAGACCAAAGAACCCCTAGATTAACTTTGCCTGCAACCATCCTTTTCAATTAGGATCAGTTAAGCCTATCCGCCCTAGTTGATTCAGGCTGCGAGCAAAACCTCATTGACCAGTCACTTGTCCAGCAAGCAAACATAGCGTTGGAGCCGCTAATACCTCCACACCAAGTACTCGCCCTGGATGGGAAAACTCTTCACCGGATAACACACCGAACTGAATCCCTTGAGCTCTTAATTTCTGGTAACCACCATGAAAAAATATCATGTTGTGTTTCCAATTTCTCAAAGCTCCCTGGTTCTAGGTTTTCCCTGACTACGTGAACACAACCCCCATTTAAACTGGCTAGAGGGTTGTGTCAAAGCTTGTTCCACAAAATGCCTGTCTGTTTGTCTCCAGTCAGCCGTCTCTGCACATTCTGCCCCAGTAGATCCCTTAGAACCTGAACTGTCAGACTTGTCCCAAGTACCAGAGGAGTACCTAGACCAGGTTTTCAGTAAGACCAAGGCCTCATCATTACTGCCACACCGTCCTTATGACTGCACAATCGATCTCCTTCCTTGGGCACCTCTCCCTTCCAGCCGTCTGTACAATATTTCTCATCCAGAAAGACAGGCAATGGAGAAATACATCTCTGAATCATTAGCTGCTGGAATTATTGGCCATTCCTCATTCCTGTTAGGATCGGGTTTCTTCTTTGTGGGGAAGAAAGACGGTTCACTCCGTCCAAAAACAAATATCCTCTCCCTCTCTTTTCCTCAACTTTTGAAACAGTCCAAGAAGCCACAATTTTCACAAAACTAGATCTTCGCAACGCTTACCACTTAGTACGAATACGTCACGGAGATGAGTGGAAGACAGCATTCAAGACAACCCTTGGCCATTTTGAATACCTCGTCATGCCTTTCGGTCTCAGTAACACAACCACTGTCTTTCAGGCCCTTGTAAACGACGTTTTACGAGATTTCCTGAACATATTTGGATTTGTATACCTCGATGACATCCTCATCTATTCCAAAAATCTCTCTGAACACCACCGCCATGTCCGCCTGGTTCTCCAACATCTTCTGGAAAACAGATTGTTTGTAAACACAGAAAAGTGTGAATTCCACAAACCATCAGTCACCTTCCTGGGCTTCATTTTAGAGGGTGGGCAGGTTCGCTCGGATCCAGAGAAAATCAAGGCAGTTCTCGACTGGCTTACCCCGGACTCACGAAAAAAACTCCAATGCTTTCTGGGTTTTGTTAACTTCTACCGTTGCTTCATAAGGAATTTCAGTCAGATCGCTGCCCCCCTCACTGCATTAACCTCAACCAAGCAACAGTTTGAGTGGACAACTGAAGCCGATGCATCTTTTGCGTTATTAAAAGAGAGATTCTCACAGGCACCCATCCTCACGCACCCGGACCCAGCCAAGCAGTTTACCCTGGAGGTGGACGCTTCCTATTCAGGGATGGGAGCTGTCTTGTTTCAATGTTTTGATCAGGATGGAAAACTTCACCCATGTGCATTTTTCTTCCGTAGACTCTCTAGTGCTGAAAGAAACTATAACGTGGGGGACCGAGAATTGCTGGCCATAAAACTGGCTCTGGAGGAGTGGCGACTCTGGCTGGAGGGTGCAGAACATCCGGTGCTGTTATGGACTGATCACAAGAATCTTGCTTACATTCAGTCTGCTAAACGCTTAAACTCCCATCAGTCTCGTTGGTCCCTGTTCTTTTCTTGCATAATCTGTCCATCTCTTACAGACCTGGGAATAAGAATATCAAACCAGATGCATTGTCCCGTCACTATACCCCAAACGACTCCGTGCAACAACCCACCACTATACTCCCACCTAGTTGCATTGCTAGTTCACTTACTTGGGAGATAGAAGGTTTAGTTACCCAGGCTCAGCAGTCAGAACCTGATCCTGGAACTGGTCCACCTAACCGCACATATGTTCCATCTTCAGTCTGCCCTCAGCTCATCCATTGGTTTCATTCTTCCAAGTTCTCCGCCCATCCTGGTACAAGTAGAACTATAGCACTAATTTCAAGAAGGTTCTGGTGGTCATCCATCCACAAGGATGCTATGATATTTTGTTAAGAATCAGCTTCTTATCACTGGTAACGACGCGGCTTTCTTCTCACTCATTCCCGCAGCTTCACAGTGCTTTAAACAGTGAGTTCAACAGCGAAGCAAAAATGCTGGGCTTTGTCCCGCCCATCGGACTCTCAGCGTCACTGGGAGTCTATGGGGCAGCCTTGGCTGCAGCGAAATGAGACAACTCATTGGATAAATGCTGGGCTTTGTCCCGCCCATCGGACGCTCAGTGTCTCTGGGGGTCTGTGGGGCAGTGGGCTGGCCTCGGCTGGCACGGACGCTCAGCTTCTGCATGATGACTGGATGATCTGTCAGAGGCTGAATCCCTTTTTGATTGACAGCGAAATGAGCGAATCAGCGATCTTGAAATTGAGCTTCCCCTCCTTGAAAGACCAGCATCCGCCACTGAGCCACCCCTTTTCCCAGCTGATGAAAAAGAAATATCGGTTACGTCAGTCAACCATCATATCCGCCGCTGTAAACAAATCTGGAGATCCACCTAAAAAGCAGTGCTAAAGGTGGATGATGAAAACGAATGGGTGGGTAAAGATTCTTTGGAAGGATGTAACAGAATACCTTTTGTCACTTATTATACTAATTTTAAATCCAATATCTGGTCTCTGTAGGAAGAACGTGAAAAGGACACAATTTATTTTAATTTATTACCATTTCCTCAGTTGCATCAATGCAAAATACCAAACCCTGAAAACAGTATTTTAACTCAAACAAGGTGATTCAAAAAGATGATAAGAAAACCAGTTCTAACATGTTGAGTTTCTGGGGCAGATATTCCACTTATTAAAACAAAAATATACTTTTATGACAACTAATAAATCCATAGCTAGATTTGTGAAAAGAAACCCTTTTGTTAGTTGTTTTTAACAACTCGCTGAGGAAAAAAAAAAAAACGTTTAATCGGCTTGTTGTTACAAAATGAGACAAACCCAAAGTTCCTTTTTCTATTTAATTTCTGACACTGATCCAACTTTCTGCCTTTTAGGGTCCGTCAAAGCACTTCATCGCACTGCCCATCAAAATAAACGGTTTGCTGACAGGAAACGATCACCCACTCCTCAATATCAACCAGGTCAAAAGGTCTGGCTTTTCTCCCGAGACATCTCCTTAAAATCCATGTCCAGAAAACTGTCATCCAGATTCATTGGCCCATACGAAATAGAGTCCATTATCACCCCCACTTTTGTCCGCCTCCATCTGCCTGCCAGCCTACGCTTCCATCCTACCTTTCACGTCTCTCAGCTTAAGCCTATCCGTGCCAGCACTTTCTGCCCTCCAGGCGAGCCCCTTCCTCCCACCTGGGACTTCCAGGGGCACCCAGCCTACACGGTCTGACAGATCGTGGACTCCCATCAGCGGGGTAGAGGTTGGCAGTACCTCGTTGACTGGGAGGGCTACTGAGTGTTAGCCTTTGTGGTGACTTCCTAGTCCTGGCTCCAAGCTCCTTGAATCATTTGTGTTGGCTTCAAGCTCCAGTCAGCCCCAGCCAAGAATCAAGACTTCAAGCCTTCTAGAATTATTTTGGATCAAGTTCCAGCGAACAGCCCAAGCCCTTCGACTCCTAGGATCTCAGGCAAGCAAACCCTGCTCACCCTCCACCTGTAACTTTACATCAAGTCTCAAGAAACTTCTCCAGGTATTCCATTTTACTGAGAACTGTTGTGTGAGAATCCAACTACCTTGTACTAACCAGAGAGCTCACCACTTAACTTGGATTAAAGCCCTGATTCAGCAGTAACTGTCCGTCCTCCCAGGCTCCGCATCGTTCTCACTCAGGCTACCACGTTTCCTTCATCAGTAAGCAAGAACTTATTCTCATTCTCAGAAATTCAACTTCAAACCTCAAAAGTAACTTACCTGATCTCCCTTCCCACACAGTTTGTGTATCCAGTTCCATATCCACAAACTTTTCTCCTGCCTCCTGAGTGTCATTCTGCATGTGGGTCAAATCAGTAAAGAAATCCATGACACACGGCTGTTATTGACCTGCTAATATATGGGGGTTATTTCCTATAGTTTTGTTTTTTGCTTTTGCGTTGGCACCCTTAAATTAAAATAAAAAGAGTTTGACATATAGACAGTTTTGTTGACATTTTTTCGTGGACTTTTGAATATATTTATTTGCTTCAGCCAACGACGGCTATAACCCTGAGTCTGTTGCTGTTTATTGGTTGGTTACAGGATATTACGGTTAGGAAAACCTGGATTAGAAGTTAAATAACTCATTTCACTGCTTCTTTTAGCATTTAGATTACCAGGATCAGTTCAAATTCAATCAGCACTGAGATGTGTTACATCTGTCCCAGAATACATAACCTGTTTATACGTTCTTTACAGCAAAATTACAGATTTAGAGAACCTTTAATGATTTTCTTACAATATAGAAAATCAGCACCATTACAAATCTTTTCTTTTAGCATGTCCACCACTATAGGATCAGCTAAATTACAATGAAACTTCTCACATCCATATAATTGTTCATTGATAGTAGATTATTCTTCTAGTTATTAAGTTTATTTTGTATTTACATTTATTTTGGAGAAATACTAGAATAAATATATCTTTACCTTTTCCTTTTTTTTTATATGAAAATCATTTAAGCAGTGAAATCTAGTTCAGATATGTTAAGTTCAACATTGTCTCTTCTGCTCTGTTTAGTTCTACATTGGTATAAACTACTTAAAAGCAACCCACTAATCTCTTTTAGGCTCATATCGCATCTGGACTGGTAAACTGTTTAAAATGGTCGGTAGCTCCCAATAGGAGCGGCCTCTGAAAGCAGCGGTGCAGTGATTTTCCTTTTTGACTGTCCACATCAATTAGGGGGCGGCGGCGGGACACAGCAGAGGTGTCGGCGAGCCAAGCGAGTGGCTGGGGTTTAGATGAGAAAATGGTGCTGTCGCAGCTTTGTTAGGGCGGTCAAATCAAACGTGACACCCGAACTCTAAAGTCACGGAGGTGCAGAGCTGGAGAGAAGCAGCATGTGTTTTTCAGCTGAAGCTCTGAATGTGCTGGTGGCTCTTTTACAATGATCTGCATTTTGATCTTAGCGTATTCAGATTTCTTCAGTTTTTCTAGTTTTGTCACACTTAAATATTTAAGATCAGGCAAACTTTAATGTCAGTCAGAGATAACATGAATGAACACACAAAAATGTTTTGAAATGATGATTTCATTTATTAAGGAAGAAGCCAACTGAACCAGCCTGGCTTTGTGTAAAAATATTATGACCCCACCTGTTAAATCAAGAATTAATTGCAATTAATCACATTTCTTGGGTTCATTTTCACTAGTCAGGAGAATATCCAGCTATCACTTTGTAACCTCAACCTAAAGCTCCTGGGTTATGCTGCAGCACAATGATCCACACCAAGTCAAACTTTTCCCTCAAATACTGTTTCACAGCACTGATTTTCATGAGTAGCTGGTTTATTTTGGATTCAGAGATTAAAATCAAATGTATACTTTGATTATAGCAGCTCCATCATTGATGAAGGTGATTAGATATAAAAGGAGCACAACCAAAGTCTTTGTGTTTTACAGCAAATATGGATTGTGACTCAAAATGTAACCACTTAAAATATAACAATGCAATACTAAAAAGCATTTTGTTCTTTCAACATCTGTAATGCATGAAGCTAGTCAGTTTAGTGCTACCAAATCCCACAAAGTTGGAAAAAGACAGTCACTGTTAATTTCTCCATGTAAACGTAAAGCCTGTAAATTGGGCTTATGTTGGATGAAAGAGAAGTAAGAAGCTTTGTCAGATTCACCCTGATTATGATTCAGTGACGCATTCATTTTGAACTGGAAGCCGTTGCCTTTTGATGGAAAACTGACAAAGCTTGAAAAGCGGTTTGTTTTACCAACCCAAAGAAAACTGATCACGTATTCTACTGAGGAGCAACATCGAAAATATACAATATTATTCTGCTTTTTGTCCAGCTTTTTACACACTGGATGAAGAAGATAAAATTTCTGTATTTTGATGTTTAGATTTTACATGTCGGAATATAATTGTAGGCTTGAATTTAATTAAAATAAAAGTATTGTGCAGGCTCAACATCTAAAATGTGCAACATCGCTTTTTCAACATATATTTTACATATATTTAAAGTATAAAATGATTTAAAGCATAAAATGACAACTAAGTTAATCAAAATTAGTCATTGGTTGCCATGGCAATTTAAGCCTTTTGTGGAAACATCAGCAGTATTTTAATCAGGCAGGCAGACAGAAACACAAATAAACACAATAAGCTGTCTTGTGTAAAATATAAAACTTATCAAAATATTCTCAAACTATGAGTGTGAAAACCTTCTGGTGGAGACATATGTTTCTCTTCTTGTGTCTGGAGCGTTTTCTACAGGAGATTTAAGAGGTTAAAGAGACCAGAAGTCCAGAGCTGAGATTTAATGGGAGTGAATTAGAGTCTGGGTGTGCCTACTCTGCACTCTGAGCTGATTTTACTGTAAACTGTAAATTCTGCAGCAGTGAGAGGCACACCTGGTGAAATTAGACAAAAATACCTTCGTTTTGATGTATAAATCATACATGTGGAGACGAAACTGTAGCCATGAAGGTAGTTTAAATCAAAAGGTTTCCGAAAAGTGAAACTTCGGAATCTGTGTGACATCATCTTACTCCAAGTGAACGTTCTGTTAGAAAATAAAACAAAAATCATCAAACGTAAACTGGGATTGTGTGAGAACTGTAACAGGAATCAAAGAACCAGTTCATTCAAGTCCAATTTTCTGTGAGACGTTTAAGCTTTGAACGATGTTTCTGCTGGAAAGTACCACTGATCTGTGGAGCTCCAAACAGGGCTGTTTTTTCACTCCTTTCAGCAAACATTACCAGGATAGTCTGAAAAATATTTAACAGTTTTTGTGAAAATTTCATTTCCACCGTTCTGCATAATTACTACCAAAGGAGAGACAACCTTATTCCTGATGGTGCCCCATGTTTTGATGTATTTTTGTAGTTTTTCTTTTGTAGATGTAGTGACCTGAAAATGGTGAATGAGGTGGAAGGAGAAAGACTTAACTTGTTTATAAGAGTTAGAAAAATCATGGATTAACAGTAAAACCCTCTAAGGACTGCACTTATATTATAGCTGAGCTACTTTTACAAACGCTGCAGTTTAGGTAGAAAACTTGATTTTTATGTCTGACATCATAAAATATTTTACAATTTTCTCTTTGGATATTTTATGTCAATTAACAGTTAATATTTGCATGAATTAAAAAATCCAGAAAATGAACAGCTGTGTATTATCTGAGCCCTTTCAGGCAAACCCAGGTTTAGATATGGAGTTATTCTGATAAGCAGGTTTATTTACGTTTATTTATATTTGCTTCCTGACCTTCATTCATCATGCCGCTCCGTCTTTCGTTTCCTCGGGTCGGTTTTCCCGACTGTCCTCGGCCTCATTGGCATTGGTGTCACAGTGCAACTGGAATAACTCTGTCCAGGAGCCAAATGAGCAACACCGAGCAGGAAGAGCCCCTCTGACGGCAGCCGGTTTCTGCCTTACCTTTTGCAAAGACGGGACCAATTTTAGCAGGACACTTTACTGTGATTATTGCATTTTGGTTTTGCTCTGATTATTTAAAATTTGTCACTGAACAGAAATAAAGCAAGAAACTCCTTGTTTATTATTATGTATTACTAAATGTATCTTATTATTAATAACTTTTTAAATACCGAAGGAGTTTTTTTTTTGCATGGTTAATTTTTATATTTTACTGTGTATCATCTTAATTAATACATTTTCTCTTATTATTATTATTATTATTAGTATTATTATTGAGTGTGTATTCAATTACTTAATTTTCTATTTATCCCAAAATTTATCTATTTAAATTTAAATTAATATTTACCAATAATTACATTTTTGCATTATCATTAATCAATTCAATTTGTTTTTGTATTAAATGTATTGGATCATTTAAATCAACCAGTGTATTTTAATTACACTGATTTAATAATTTTAATTTGTTATTTTCAATTTTTTCTTTTTTGTTTACCAATTACATTTTATTTCAAATATTTATTTAGTTCAGTGTTTTTTTTTATTTTTTTTATATATTTTTTAAATCTTACATTTTTCTGTTTTTATTTATTTTATCAGTTATTTAGACAGCATACTAAAATACAGTTGTTTACTTTAAGAAACCACAAATAATATAAAATATTTTTGAGTATAAAGTTTGCTTACAGTGTTTTATGTTTCAGTCCTTCACATTTAAATCTGTTGGACTCATATCTATAATTAAGTTGCTTACGGTCAGAAACTGATCCATGTTTGTTGTCCTTCCTGCTCCTGTCCCTGGAAGTCTGAGTGTTTTCCCTGAAATGTGTGTCCATGCATGTGCGTTGGATGGGAATGCGTGAAGCAGCAGTTTGGACCCGGCCGTGCACAGCGCAGATAGATGACGTGGATCGATGGCTGTAATCCCGAGCAGATTAAAAGAGCATTAATACTGGCAACGATAACGTAAACGGTGCGGACCCAGATCTCCATTGATCTGCAGGAACCTGATCCAGACTGGTTCCTGGAAGAGACGGGTCCAGCGGGGGGAGGGAGGGAGGGAGGGGGCCGGCGCTGAGAGCAAAACAACAAAGAGAAACAGAGAAAGACGAGCTGCGTTTGAACGCCTCATGGAAGGAAGGACTCCAAGTCCTCCAGTCTGCAGCTTTAATGAACATATTCTGGTTTTTAGGTTCTTTCTCTTATGAATTAATACGACTTCTACTTTAGTGTCTTTAATGTTTTTTAATAATACACACTGATCTGGTTAAACTTAAGTTCATTGAATATGCCAAATACATGATTTTATCCTCATATTAATTAATAACTGACACTGATTTGACCTCATGTGTTAAATTATAACATAATGTTGTTTTTGATCACGTTACTTAATTAGCAGGGATGTAAAAAAAAAAAGCATCCAGGTCACCAGGTGAGAAACTGCAGTCAGATCTTTGGAAACAATGAAAATCCATATTTAGTTTTATTTTCTTTACAAATAAAATGATTCAAGGATATCAAACTGTTTTAAAGAATGAAAAGTAAAGTATTTTAAACCAAATTTTAATTAACAAATATATATCTTGCAATAAATGCATAACAAACAAGAAACTGGCAGCATATTGGAGCTGCTGGTTTACTTATTTAACTTCCACCTCCTGCAGCGCCAACTCCCAGCGGCAGTTTTCTCTTCTACTTTATCATCACATCGTTGAGGAGGAACCGTGGTCCACTCTTCTTTCCAGAGTTGCTTCTGTTTACTGAAGTTTGCAAACATTTGTTTCTGCTCAACTCTCCGAAGGTCCCACAACAGCATTTAAATAAGGCTGAGGTCTGGACTTTGACTAGACCAGAGGTCTACAACCTGCAGCTCCGGAGCTGTAAGTGGCTCTTTGGACGTTCCACGAAGGAAACAAAACGAAACGACAGTTTTTTGTTTTTTTCATGGAATAATTTCATTGAATTCCAACAACAGAATGACACTAAAAGGATTCCTGGTACAATCCTTTTAGGTCTATTTTTCTTGTCATCAGGTTGGAAACTATGTGTTTGTTTAACATAATTTTCCACAAATATTAACATCCCATGAAAGAAACTGTATCCATCATCATTTTGCAAGTTTTATATATTTTTTGTATTTTAAAACCTCAAAATAGAAATAAAATGGTACCAAAAAATGACAACAAATTTCCTAAAGAAGGTATTTATCATACATTATAAGTTGTGATTTTAAAAAAGGGTCATGTAACATTCCCAGCTTTAAATGAGTTTTAATCAGGCAGACTGGGGGAAATGCCACTTTGTATTGTAAAGGTCGCAGACCCCTGGCCTAGACCATTGCAGCACCTTTATTCATTCGTTTTTCCAGCTTTCTGTTGTAGATTAGCTGCTGTGTTTGGACCGTTGTCCTGTTGATTAACCAGCTTGAGCTGAGCTTCAGCTGTCAAACAGATAACCTCATACTGGACTCTGGAATACTTTGATTTCTTGGTTGACTCAAAAGCCTCTTTATCAAAGCAGTTCTCTCACAAACCCGTGAAGACGAGCAGCTCTCTGATTTCCGCCTGCATTAAACACATGAAAGAAAATGAGGAGTTAAGTTTGGGACTTGCTGCCTAGTCATGGTGAAATACAGCACGATGAGAAAGTATTTGCTCCCTTACAGATTCTTAGGTATTCATCCATTCACCACCCAGCTTTACAGTTGGTATGAGGGGTTTGTTCTTCATGGTTTCATTTCTAAATAATGTTTTCTCTCTGCAAAATGATGGAGTTCAGATGACCTCATGACCCTTCCCAGATTGATGAGCGGCAACAGTTGCTTCTCTAAGGTCATTGCTGATATCTTTCCTTCTTGGCATCGTGTGAACAGACCTATGTACTATAAAATCATATGTATAATATAATCCATACATTTGACTGACTTATAGATCATCTCTTTGCTTCTTTTAAATTAATGTTGTTACTTTTTATATCACCTGCACCGTTTATATTCGATTTCTAGACCTTTTACAATAGAGCTACACAATATGTTAGATTGCACCTTCAGAATTAAACAGAATTGCTTGGATGCAAGGTTTGTTTGGATCTAATGTTTCAGGTGTGGTGCGTTTAAACTCTGCTAATAATATATCCAGCGGGTCGGATGGACCTGCTCTGCCTTTAGAGAAACACCTGATATAGATTTTATTGCCTAAGATGCTGGAGCTCAGGAGTCTGGAAGGCACAATGTGATGAAAAAGAAGGTAAACCTTGGAAAATTTATGCTAATCCCAACTAATATTCTCATTGCATATTTAACAATAATAGTGTAGTTTCATGTTTTCCTGATATGATTCAGCTTTTATTTTGAAAAGTCCCAAGTGAAACTCAAATATCCAGAAACGGAAAATCAGTTTCTGGAGGTCAGATTGTGGCTCTTTTGTGGTGCCCGCCTCCTCCAGATTTGTCAGTAAAAGCATTAAAAAGCAGCCAGTTTGATGCGTATCAGGCGGATGGGTTTGAAGGGAATCCTCCTCTATTTGATTGCTCCATATAACCGGATTCATTAAGCCGAATCTGTCTGTTATTGGATTACGTTTCATATTGGATGGATGGGATCCAATTGTAGATATTACAGCCTTTAATGGAGACAGGTTTAGCAGGAGAGAGGGAACGGGAGTGTTGGGTGGAAAATTAAAGGCAGGAAGGAGGAAGAAAACTATGGAAGCAAATCGTTACCATATTTCAAATGAAAAAGCATTTTCAGAAATGCTTTTTCATTTTAAGAATGTGGCTGCATTGTTTGACTCATAAATTAAATTACTAATCAATAATCCTATTTGCATTTTAATTTTCTTCTTCAAGACTGTACATTCTTTCACTTAATTAAAATGAAAAAGAAAAAGACCTTTGAGATTTATTTTTCAAAATGTACCCCAGCAAATAGATACCAAAATCCAATTTGAAATGTAAAATTTGAAAATGAAAAAGTATTTCCAGAAATGCTTTTTCATTTTAAGAATGTGGCTGCATTATTTGACACATAAATAAAATTAGTAATCAATCATCCTATATGCATTTGCATTTTCTTCTTCATGACTGCACATTTTATGCCATAATCAAAAAGAAAACAAAGCAGACATTGCTTTTTCCTTTTCATGGTCTGCCCGCAAAGTCCTGCCCAGAACTCAAAAACAAAAAAGCATTCCGAGCTGCGGGCGCAGCAGAGTGACGTCAGCAGCCGCTCTTTCTCAGCTCCCTGCTGACCGAGCTACCCATCTTGTTCGGTAGGGGGCGCTGTGCACGTCTGCATTGCATTACATTGCACACGTGCTGAGAAATTGATTGAATTGCAGCAGGGCCGAGCTCAATTTGTGGCAGTGGCAGGCAGAACTTTTTCGTTTTCGAGTTCTGGGCAGTACTTTGCGGGCAGACCACGAAAAGGAAAAAGCAATGTCTGCTTTGTTTTCTTTTTGATTATGGCATAAAATGTGCAGTCATGAAGAAGAAAATGCAAATGCAAATAGGATGATTGATAACTAATTTCATTTATGGGTCAAATAATGCAGCCACATTCTTAAAATGAAAAAGCATTTCTGGAAATGCTTTTTCATTTTCAAATTTTACATTTCAAATTGGATTTTGGTATCTATTTGCTGGGGCATATTTTAAAAAATAAATCTCAAAGGTCTTTTTCTTTTTCATTTTAATTAAGTGAAAGAATGTACAGTCTTGAAGAAGAAAATTAAAATGCAAATAGGATTATTGATTACTAATTTCATTTATGGGTCAAATAATGCAGCCACATTCTTAAAATGAAAAAGCATTTCTGAAAATGCTTTTTCATTTGAAATATGGTAACGATTTGCTTCCATAGAAAACCAGGATAGATGCAAATAAATTAGGAGATTATGTTTTGTTTAGTCAAAATTCAACTGGTTTGGGGTTTTAATAGGACATTATTATTGATAATCTGTATTAATGAAATAGTGAGTGTAGGAAAACAGAAAATAGGACCAAAACTTTGTGCACATCCTTCATTTTTGGTTTTATCCCCTGCTTTGTGTCATGGGGGAAGCAGGAAACCAGATCGACTCGTATAAGCTTCCACGGATCGTTGGGAGACAAACACGGCGGTGAGCGGTTTGCCAGGATGTCCGTTTATAGCCGAACGAGCTCCTTCGGATCAATCACGTTACGATACAACTTATTGATCCTGGACTGTGTTTTCTGACGGAGCAGAACGCCGAGAGACTCAACGGCTTCTGGTTTCCAAAAACCGCCGCTGATAAGGAACAATCCCGTTAACTCATCATCTATTAGTCTGGCTGTGTGTGTGTGTGTGTGTGTGTGTGTGTGTGTGTGCCGTGTTCAAACAGTGTTATCCTCACTGTCAACATTCAGCAGGTTAAATGTTATTGAATGTTTTCCCTGAACCTCTACAGACATGTTTGCTTTTCCAACTCAGATTTTAAATATCTGAACATTTTTACAGTTTCCCTATGACCACCATCTTCCTTTTTTTGATGAAGGAAAAAATAAAACATTTTTCAGTTTATTTTCATCAGAAAGCAAAAACCGTTTCACTGAAGCACATCTGGATTAGGCTTTGATGATCAATATTATCTACAGTGACGGTTCTTGCATAGACGGCCGTCTGGGCGAGCCCTTCCTTAATTCTCCAAACACAATCATTCAGCAAAAACAGAGACTTTTTAATTATACTGCTCATCTGAAGTAAAAAAGTTGATCTGTTTAAAGTTGGAAAGATTTTTTTATGCAGCAAAGCATTTTATAAAACATCAGAAAGGAACCATTAAATCATAGAGCTTACAGCATGTGCAGAGGATGGATGTTTGCTTCTTTATCTCCCCATCTTCATTATTCAAAAACATACAGAGGAAGGCAGGTGTCCCGTTTATCTGTTTTAACAATTATTTACAAGCATAAACAGTAGGGGTGCATTATATATCGGCATTAGCATCGGTATTGGCCGATGTAAGTCATTTTTAAACATATCGGTATCGAACCCATACCATGGGCCGATATTTCCAATCGATGTTTGGATCCATCTTGTTGCCATTTGTGTCTGTGTGTTTCTGGAAGGGGAGGCGAGCGGGTCGGGTGCTGTGTACCAGGAATGAATGGATTTCAGTAACTTGTAAATGCTGTAATTGACTCAAAACATGGTTCTACAAAGTCCTGAAGCAGTGTGTGTGTGTGGGGGGTTATTGTTTGTAAACCAAAAATTAAAAACCAGGTGTCATTTCCTTGTCTTCCACTTCACATTTATGCAACCCTTCATTCGTTTGTAAAATCCCAATAAAATGGCCTGTGGTTAAAATGTTTTAAATTTTTTTGCAAGCCTCTGTAAATGTATAATGTAGTTTAGCACAGAATAAGAACAAGTGAATCAGATATTAAGTTTGACATCTCACTCCTCATGGACTCGGTACACAAAGTACCAACAGAAACCTTGTTTGGAGCACATCTCAGAGATAACCACCTGTATTGTTTTTAAAGGGACCATTCCACCCTCCTATGGGATGCCGCTCTGAGTAGTGAGCCATAATTACCCATATAAACCTGCAATAAATGAAATGTACTCATACTTGTCATTTTTCTCTTATCTGGGACCGGGTCGCGGGGATAGCATTCTCAGCAGAGATGCCCTACCTTCCCTCTCCCCAGACACCTTGGAGAATCTCGAGATATTCCCAGGCCAGCCGAGATACATAGTCCCCCTAGCATGTTCTGGGCTGTCCCCTGGGCCTCCTTCTGGTGGGGAGTGCATGGAGGATTCCAGGGGGAACAGATGCCCGTGCCACCTCAACTAGCTCCTCTTGATGTGGAGGAGGAGCAGCTCTACTGACGAGCTCCTCCCGGATGGCCGAGCTCCTCGCCCTATCTCTAAGGAAGTGCCCGACCACCATGCGGAGGAAGCTCATTTCAGCCGCTTCTGTCCGGGATCCCGTTCTTTCGGTCATGACCCAAAGTTGCCATGACAATACGTGAGGGTAGAAACGTAACCAACTAGAGAGCTTTGCCTTTCCGCTAAGCTCTGACTGGTGCACCGGTCTCTTTACTCTGGTGGCCACACCTATCCGTCTATCAATCACCAGCTTGATTCCCCCTCTTACTCATGAACAAGACCCTGAGATACTTGAACTCCTCCACTTGAGGCAGGAACTCCCCTCCAACCTGGTGAGGGCAAGCCACCATTTTCTGGTTGAGATCCATGGACTTGGATTTGGAAAAGCTGATCTTCATCCTGCTACTTGACACTCTCCTTTCTAACTACCTGGCATAGTCCTTACAAGGAAGGCTGAGGAGTTTGGTCCCCCTGTAGTTGGAACACATCCTCCGGTCACATCCACCACCACCCCGGTCTGCCAGCCCAGCGGCGTGTCAGCCACGACAGCCCCACAACATCCAGAGACCTAAGGTACTCAGGGCGGATCTCTTCCACCCCCGAAGCCCTGCCACCGTGGAGCTTTTTAACCACCTTGGTGACTTCAGGCTGGGTGATGAATGATCCCAACTCATCAGTTTCTGCTTCCACCGGGGATGGCCTGACGGCAGGATTAAGGAGATCCTTGAAGTACTCCTTTCATGATAATGTCCCCCGCCGTGGACACCAGCTCCACCTCCACTGTTTACAGTGGAGGTGGAGCTCCAGGACACCACCAAACTTCTTCCAAGCGGGCCGCTGCACACTTGGTGCTTATTTATTGTTTGCTGTTAAAAATCAAACAAAACTGATCTAAATAGATTTTTTCATCAGAACTGAATTTATTAGTCATTATTAAACTCAATTCAGCTCATTCTCAGTAATGAAACATAACGCAGGTTTTGTGACATTTATAAATGAGCCATGACAATGATTTCATGGAGGATTTACAGTCCATTTGCTCTGGTTAACTGTCTTTAGGCAGTTAACATTGAATCATGAGTGGCTTATTTCAGTCTAAACGTCTGTTTGCTAAACATATGCAGATGATGTGAGCAGCAGATGAAGGAAAGAGGAGCATTGAGCGGAATGAGACAAAATAAAGAAAGATGGAGGATGACAGAAAGTGAGGGACAGAGCGAGAGAGCCAAATGACATCAAATCTCCTCTGAGGCCATTTCCTCATCAGCTCAGTGACATCACTGAGCCACAAGTGTCTGTGACTGGCCAACCCGTTTGTCCCGGTAAACAAGCTGAGATACATTACTGAGCGTGTGTGTGTGTGGGCAGAGATGGTTTATCAGTGTATAATCTCCATGTCCACACAGTCTGTAGTGACATCATCGGACAAAGGTCCCTAACACACACACACACACACACACAGATTCAGAGATTACACACACTCTTTGTTGTTCAGTAACATCAGTCTCCATTTTCTTCTATTGAGGCTTTCTTAAATTATCTCATGGTATGCGGTGTTATACTCTGCCCAGAAAGCACTATGATGATGTTTTCTCCGTGCTATTCTTGGCATTATAAGATGGATCCATTTCTGAACAGCTTCAGCCTAAAGATCATGTCGAAATGCTCAGGCAAGACATGGATTTAGGTTTTTGGCTACAATAAATAAATATGGAGGAGTCGAGGAGAAACCGAAGAACACAGACAAGCATGGTGGGGGCAGCATCATGCTGTGGGACTGTTCAGGTGCCAATGTCATGGTTCATTTCACAAGGTGAATGGGAGAAGCATGGATTGAGGAGTCAAGGTGAGATTTTCAAACCTGAGAACACATTTAAGCATGGTGGTAGGAGTATCGTTTCACAGCCACTGATAGCCAGACATCTTCTCAAATCAGAAAGAGGAATAAATATAAACTAAGTTCTAATATAAATATAGAACAGCAGGATGTGTGCCGCTGTTAAGGGAAAGAAGAACCAAAATATTTTGAAATTTAAACCTATTAGTTTCAATGGGAGGTTCTTATTTTTCTGATTCACAAACATGACTCCCTGTAGCTGAAGGAGAATCAACTTAATGTTGTATGAGAGAGAAACAGAAACAAAGTGGCTTCAGTCTGTTGCTCCATTTCCGGTTATCTTCTCAAATCAGAAGGAGGAAAGCATGAGGGTGCATTAAGTATGACCACACACACACACACACACACGGGCTAATACAGTGCTGATTGCTAAGTGCTAATATTGGTGTGTGTCTGAGTGCAGAGATATAAGGCATGAAGCAGCTTCCCTTTGCTGCATTTCACTCAGCATGATGGTCCACTACCAAGACGTCTAGGTTTGGGCCATGAAGTCGCTGCAAAGCAACAATTCTTGTTCATTTAAGCTTTGCTGTCAATTAAATTGATATAAAACCATATTTGTATTAATTTTATGATTTAAAATGCCCCGAAACAAAAAAGAAACAACAAATCAGCAAATTACCAACTGCATGGTTGACATCATCGTCATTTATATGACTACACTGTAACAAAAATCCTCCACTATCAGATCCAATATGGCTGACATCAACACACTGTAGCATTCATTTGATTTATTTACAGTTCTAGTCTCTTGGCAAGTTCTACCTTGGCAGAGCTGGTAGAGTTCATTAAAACTGGTTGATTTTCCAAGCAGGCTTTTGAACATCATGGATAAATATCCCTCAAGGTTAAGGTCAGAGCTATCAGAAGGTCTTTCCAGAACCTTAAAGCCTGGTTTATCCACTCCAAAGCCAGTTCTGATGTGTGTTTGAGATCATTGTGCTGATCATTGTTGGAACACCCAAGTTTCAGCCACCTAATTGCTGGTTTGTTGAAGAGGAAGTTGAAGAATGTGAAGGTAGTCCTGATTATATGCAGTTTGTTCAGGCTTCCCTGTGGACAGTTACAATGACAAGCCAGAACTTTACAGTACCTTGGCAAAGCGCTGACAGATCTGGGAACTGAGGTTCAAAGTAGGGATGCAAGATCTATAGGCATTAACATCGGTATCGACCGATGATAGTCATTTTTTAAGATGTCAGTATGGGTCCCATAAGTGAGACTGGCCGATATTAATAACTGAGGTTTACTTCCATCTTTGTGCCGTTTATGTATGTTTTTCTGGAGGGGAGGGGGGTGTTCATGTGGTATTTCTTTGGTCATGTGACAGTGATGCAGCGCAGGGTTGTGGGATATTTAACTGAAGCAGAGAAGCAATGTCAGCGGTGTGGTTTGTTTAATCATGGTGTCAAAAGGGTGGAGAAATATATATAATATAAATAATATCGGTACATCTCAGTTGTTGCCATTACAGCAATTTTAATGTTGGAAATCGATATTGGCAAAAATTTCGATATTGGTGCATTCTTAGGCCAATGTGATGGAATCTGCAGTTGCTTAGAAATGACTCCAGTAGGGCGCCACGTGCAGAGGCCTCAGCGCAGTCGTCTCCGGTTCAATTCCCAGCCCATTTGCTGCATGTCTTCCCCTTCTCTCTCTGTCCTTCTTCCTGTATCCAGGACTGAAAACTGTGGATGACTGCAGATCCTGAGAGAGCAGACAGAATAAAAAGACAGTTAACAGTCCTGATTACCGAGGCGGGAAATTTCCCATTCTGATGAAATCAGCCACATTAACGAGCTGATTAATGAGTGGATCCAAACATCGCTTTGGACCGGAGAGCCGCAGCTTCCAACGATGGCGCCAAACGCTAGCAGTGGAGTGTATGTGGAAGGGCGACTTTATTACTTACCCTGCACTTATATGCCCTGTGTGTAATGGATACCAAGGCTTAAGTGGTAATGGTGCAATAAAGACACAGAAAGAAGAGGAGAGACAGAGGGAATTTTGAAGGTAGGAGGAGATGATGGAGAAGATGGAGGGGGAGAGGTAAAGACAACACAGGACAGTTACAGTGGTAATGGAGACAGGTTGAAATCAAAAGGAAAAACTGTACAAAGACAGATTGGAAATGTAGAGGCAGCATACAGAGAGTAGAAGGAAAACAACCTTTTGTTCAGGAAATAAACCTCATCTGCTTCAGTGGGGTCTTCACACATACAGAGCGAGGTAAACGTCATTTATTTACAGATTTCTGGTTTGCAAGTCGTCCAGGTCCATCATACCACCACCACGTTTCACTGCCAGTATGATGCCCTTTTCCTGAAAGGCTAGGTTAGTTTAAACCATTTTTCCCCGTAGAGTATGTCTTTGATCATCAAGGTGTTTCTTGGTAGATGTGAGACGGGCCTTTCTTTACTTCAGCAATGATCAGCTTAACGTTAGCATGTTCTTATCTTCATTTGTAAGTCTGTTTGGATAAAACCATCTGAGAAATGTATAAACATATACTGTAGTCCTTTTAGCTTTAAGATTATCGCATGAAGGCCCAGTCTCTCTTTCTTGTTGTTGAATCATGACCTCTGACCTTAACTGAAACAAGTGAGATCTGCAGAGTTTTAGATGTTCTGGGTTCTTCTGTGACCTCCTGGATGAATTGCGTTTGAGCTTTTGGAGTAATTTTGGTAGGCAAGCCTGGGAAGGTCCTCCACTTCTCCATGTCTTCTCCAGCTGTAGATAATGGTTCTCACTGAGGTTCTCTGGAGTCCCAAAGCCTTAGACATGGCTTTGTGACCTTTTCCAGACATATAGATGTCAGTAACTATTTTTTCTAATTTCTTCTTGAATTTCTTTAGAATGGCACATGCTTCCTTGCTTTTTGAGATCTTTTTGCTTACTTTATGATGTCAGATGGGTTACACTTCAATGATCCTGGATTTTACAGGTCTGGCAGTAATCAAATCTGGGTGTGATTAGTCAAAATGTACTCAGCTTTGCTAAAAACGTGATTTATCACAGTGAATTCATGATATAAAAATGAACTTTTTCACATAGGGTCCGGTCCGTATGCTTTGTATATCTTTCTCCTCAACAGATAAAATTATCATTTGAAATATGCATTTTGCATTTACTCAAGTCATTTTTGTCCGATATTAAAATTAGTTGGATAATCCAAAGCATTTAAATGTGAGAAAAAGGCATAAACAGAAGAAATCTTTAAGGGGGAAATACTTTCTTCCATAATTGTATATTCTTGTAGGGCTGGAGTTGCCATGGGATCTCCTAGAATTAGCTGAGGAGTTGCTTCGATCTGTAATTTTGACAGCCCAATGAATTCAAAGTTTTCCCTTTTAGTCTAGTTTAGTGTTTTGAATATAATATTCTGTAATTTAGTTTCAGTTGACTAATCTTAGTAAGTTTTAGTCGATGAAATTTGCGACTAAAATACAAAGTCACAAAAGAATCTATCTTTAGGGCTTCAGTCATTTCTTCACACCTGTAGGTGAAATATTTAACCTAGGATTGACTAATACTTTTGCATTGCATGGTGGGACTTGTTGTCCATCAGGAACAGAGCACGTGCACCACGCTGTGCAGACTGAGGCTGTCATGTAGAAGCTGTAATCCATCTGTGTGGTGAGGATGAAAACAGTCTGTAATGACTGCACTGAGTTCCTCTCCCTCCAGCTGTAAGATGAAACCAGGGCTCACTGACTCACTCACTTCCTGTTTCAACTTTTAATAATGAACTTAACTCCTGTAACACGACCTATCACACTGAAATGTAGCAAAGACAGCCCTGCATAAAGAGAAAAAGGACAAAAAAAGGATCAGTTGATGATTTAATCCTTAATGGTTGATAAATGTTGAATTTGTGTCGGTTGGACTTAATTTCAAATCTGTAGCTGGAAGATAATCATCCTAATTTACTAAAGTAGTGAGTAAGTATTTGTCTATATAATAATATAATTTCATGTTCAAAATAGAAACATCTCATATCAACTAGAGATGGAGCTTGATGATCACATAGCTACATTATCGTTTTGGCTGTTGGTTATATTAGCTATAAAACACTGAAAATTAACCTCTGTGGTTCTTCCATTACTCAGCAGGTTCTTCGTTCTTATTTTATCCATCATGGCTGCCCCCATAGAGCATGTATAATTTCAATAATCTAGTCATCTCTGATTAGAATGTATTAAAGTGGGAATTAAGAGGAAGGCTCTGCATAAATCAGTATTTCCAATCCAAAAAGTCTGAAAGACCAATCAGGAAAGGTTGGACAGATGTTCTTCAAAATGAGTCTGCCTTTGTCATAGCTTAGATTATTAGCGAAGTGGGTTTCAAATTTCTGACGGGCTTGACAGAAGAAAATTGAGGCATATTATATTTTTCGAAAGTAGCAGCACTGTTTTTCAGAGTGTTGAAACGAGCTGTTCTTGTGTTTTTCTCCAATCTTATGTCTGTTTTCTCATATGTCTTCCATTTCTCCACCCTGACCTCTCCGCTCTCCTCATCTGTTCTGTGTTCGCTTCAATAAAACATCGTGCTCGATGTTTCAATGGACGCTTAGTGGCTCTCGACTCTTAAAACGCCTGTTTCATACGGTGAAGTGTGCGACTGTGAGCATCGCCGGCTCTCGAGACTCAATACTTCAGTTCCATTCATGTGAAGAGAAAAAAAGCTTTAAAGGTAGAACAGTGGTGCAGATTGGAGGACTTGACCTTTAGATCGCAGCCTCAGTGTGATCGACTGTTTTTCCACTGATGCATGCAGACGTGAGAAACTGAACTGATGAAAGAAACTTTGATGATTAAACTGTGGACTCAGCAGTTTCATTGCACCAAAGAGGGATGTAATGATGAGAAATGGCCACAGTGATGGCTGCTGGGATGGAGGATGACGTAGAAAGTTTTAATGTGGTATGACTATCTCTGGTGGTGGTGATGAATACCTTTCTACATTAGCACCTTGAGGAAGATTAAGTAAAGCTTCTTTTTTTTAAAATCATGTTTAGTTTTATTAAAGGAGGAAGTGGATAAATGATAGAAAACAGAATATAGAGAATCAGTGGTGAAAATTCTTTGTGCAAAACAGTTAAGAAGTCATAATAAAAAAAAAGGTAAGTCCACTCTTTTTGCTTCTACAAGATTTAAGATGCGAAGTGTGATAAAGCCAGCTGTTGCTGATCAGGTACACTGATTCACTGATCCAGAGCAGCCAGTTTGCTGCTCTGGATCACAGAGGTTGGTGTGAACACGATGCCAAGGCAAAACGACCTATAACCCTATAGGGTTATAATTTTATTTCTAAACTATCTGAAGTCCATCATTCTACAGAGAGAGATCATTTAAAATAGTTGTCCCTCTACAAAAGTAGAGGTGCGTCGAGAAATCTGCTGTTTGGTAACTATACACCATAAATAAGCTCAAGGCCACACTAAAAGAAGCACACTTCAGAGAAGAGGTCGGCACTAAATGAAGAAGACTCAGGTAGCCATTTCCAGCATCAGTGAGATCTTTAAAAAGGAGGTCAGAGCATCTGATGCTCAGAGAAGTTACAAAAACCCAAAAGCTCCATCTCCGACTGTACCGGCCTCAGTTAGCAGGTAAAAGTTAAAGTTCATGACAGCACAACTAGATAGAGACACATATGGTGTTTGGGAGGCTTGAAGAAAATAGCCTCTTCTCTTTGAATGCAATATGGCAGCACAACTTAGATTTGCAAAGCTGTATCTGAACAAAGCAGAAGACTTCTAGAACAATATCTTTTGGACAGATCAGTTCAAAGTAGAGATGTTGGGCCACAATGCACAGCATAAACCCAGAATATCAGCACAAACACCTCATACAAACTCTTGAGCACGGCAGTGGAGGGTTGATGATCTGGTGATGATTCCCCTAATGATGTTCTACTATCTGTTTTTTTCACTAGTTATGAAACCAAACGGTGGGTTTGTTATTTGTTATTTGGTGTTGTGGTAAAGTGATATTTCCCATTTTTTGGCATCTGGACAAACTTAGATCAGTTACACTGTTAAAACTGAAAAATCAAGATTGGATTATCCTTGATTATCCTTTAAATCACAGTTTGTGATTGGTAATGTTATTTCACAAAATTCCTCCAAAACTTCAACGCTTGGTTTGGCATTTAGACCAAACAGAGTTCACTCAAAACTAGAGGTCATCATCTAAATATAAATGAATTAAAATCAACCTTAAGCAGTCTTTCAGTAGGTTTAATGCAGGCATTTATTTTTTTTAAATTGAAGCTGCTGTCTCAGCCACTAATGTTGGTATCTAGAAACGCTTTCAATGCAGGTCCAAATGGAAAAACATGAGGCTCATTCGGGCACCAGAGTATACTGAGGCATACAGTATTTGATCGATCAATATTGGCGATGCGTCTCTGATATATATATATTGTGTGTGCGTTGGGTTGGATGGAAGAGGGACAGATTTACGTGAATGAAGACGCGGGGGGCGGGGTCCTTGGTGGACCATGCGGGGTTCATTCCAGATACAACATGCCTGAAGTAATGGTAAAAATGTTCATCTGAAGCATGTTTGCTCATCTTACGCAGCCTTTTGAAGAAAGTAGGAGACAGAAACATGTGATGAAGCAGCTGATTCCCACCGAAAGAAAACAGCAGAGTTAGTGTCCGTGTTTCCTGCTGATCTGGTGTGCAGTTAGAGACGCCGTCTGCTCGCTGCTGTCTACAACAGAGGCGGAGAGAGCTGATGAAAGGCGGAGGAACCCTGCTTTATTGATCCCATTGATTCAGCCCTTTCCTTTAAAGAATAACCACCCCTCCCCCATCCTCCCTGCCACCCCCACCTCAGAGCGGTAAACCCTTGCTGAATAATATAATTGTGTGTTTGATCCTCACTGTAACCCAGACTGAAAGAAAAGGGCCTGATTGAATCAGTCGAGCGTGACCCCCCTCGTCATTGATGGCAGACTCTACCTTTCTGTGTTATTTCCATTGCTCCCGTTTACACAGAGATGTGTCTGCACTTTCTTCTCTAAGGTGAATTGCTGCTGAGCTGCTTTTCATCAAGCCACAGTAAGCAGAAAAATAAAAATATGTGACCTGAATGACTCCAAAACAACAACAGACCCGCTTATTTGCTGCTTCTTGTATGAGATCAGTTTTAACTAAAGAACCATTGTCTGGTGTCGTTATAGCAACGACCGCGAAAACCTTAAACCTTACCTTTCACACACATTCACTCTCTCCTCCTACTACCTTGACAAAAACCATGACTTTTCTGACGCTGATGGAGTCCCTGAATCTTTAATATGCATCAATATTGAATACTCTCCCCGATTAATCTATCCAGCAGTTCTCTGATCAATCCAGTATTTTACATTATTTTTTTCCTACAAAAAACAATACTTTACAGAAAACGTTTTCATTTTTACAAACTACAAAATGAAATGTAGGCAAAGTTTTACACTTTAAAGCATGAATTATATGTATAAAGTACCACCTCTAGCATGGGAATAACAACTGAAAAGAAGCCCTTAGTACTCAGTAGGGGTGTAATGGGAAATGTATTCATAGCAAAGATAGCCGGTACAGCCCTGACGGTCCTGTCCGGTCCGGTCCGGTATGCACGTGTGGCGAATGAATGCCGCCTTGTTTTATGCCTGAATACAAGCAGAATGTTTATGTGCAGAACCAAGTGCCCAGTGCAATGTTCTGTAGGACAACTTTAAAAAATGACACCAAAACAGAACAGAGAGGTGAACATTAAGGTTTCTCATGCAGCTACAGTAGAGAAAGAAAGGTGGACCGATCCAGAACTTTATGTCAGCAATAACGTACCTAGCTGCTCTCCAATGAACTGAAGTACTCTCTTGAAACGTCAACTTGAATGTACCCCACCATCACCCCTGAGGCTGCTCTGTTCATTGGAAAAAATCCAACCGAATCTCCAAAAAGTTCCCTCTTTGAGTTTTAGAACATAATAAAATCTAACTAATTTCAGAATCTCAAAGAGATTCCTTTACTCCTGACTGACGTTAAGAAAATCACAGAATATGCACCAAACCGTGACTTTTGTGTAGTGTTAAAACCCCAGTATTTTTGAATTTATAAGCAAAAAAGGCTGATTAGTCACAGTGTCAAATACGATGAGACTGAGCTGAAAATGAATAGAAGTGGTTTCAGTTCAATCATGAGTTCAACTCCAAAATCATACGTACGGAAGTCCATGAAAAATCAAGGTTACATCTCAACCCAGAGGCTCAGACGGAAGTATATGACAGCTAAATTAAAGTATATTCAATAAAGGTTTGAAATGTGTGGCAGTGTTTAACCGCAACCCAAATCTTGTGCCATTTGCAATAATGGCAAAAATATTTAACATAAAAAATACAATACAGGTAAAAGAATAATAAGTAAAAGATGGAAATATTGATGTTTACGGGTTATTATAGTTATCTGAAGTGTGCCACTCTAAGCTGTGGTGTCTGAATACATGTTGAAATATGAATGAGCTAATTTAGCTGATAGACACTCTGGAAGCTTTTGAAGCAATCCACATTAATTCATGATTGGTCATAACTTTAAATATTGATTAAGGTGTTAAACCTCGAATGGGTCAGCAGAGTTTTTAATCTGTTGTTGGGTTTAAACCATTTATTTTTATATTACTTATAATTTCTGCACTGAGGCCTAAATGTTGGTGTGTTTCTGTCTGCCTCTCTGATGAAAAGCGGACTCTGTCGGGTCGCTGGTGTTGTGCTCAGGAATGACTGACCTGTACATTAAGCAGCGCTGTTGTTCTGTACCTCGGACCAGTCCACCAGCCGGCCTGTTAGCTCACAGACCGTCCAAAGTCTAGGATTGTCTCGGGTTTAAACTCTGAATCAACAAAAACCAAACAAACTGATTTTTGGACTGAAGAACATGATGTTCCTGACGCTCATATGAACAGTGATAACCAAGAATATTAATATAAACAAGCGAAATCAAATAAAACAAGCCGAAAAGGAATCCTGGGATATTTATAGGAGAGTAAATATATTGATTAGAGGATGAAGAGGCAGATATAACGTTACACATTAGAAGGAAACAGGTTTATAAAGGATATTATCCCAGAGAAAGGAGTGAATGCTGGGTAAACATTATTAGATTCCTTATTTGGATTATTATTTTGGTTCAAAAACATTTTAAACATAAGTTGAGTTAAATCAAATGGGTTTTCTATTATTTCTTTTCCAAACACAGATTCATTTTCAGAGCTCAGTGCAGCTCAAATTCAGAGATCAACAGCGCCACCTGCCAGGTCAGTCAGGAACTAACAGCTATAAAATCTCTTCATTCACCTTGACAAAGAAAGAAAAAAGGATCCTCTTCTAATCAGCAAACAAAGCCAACATAGAGGTGATGCAGAGTTGATGAACTGACAGAGCGCAGCTCAGGGGTGTGTGTGTGTGTGTGTGTGTGTGTGTGTGTGTGTGTGTGTGTGTGTGTGTGTGTTTGTGTCAGGCAGTTAAACGCTGTGATAAGGAGCTGAGCGGAGGCCAGAGGAGGGACGTGTGTGTTTACAGCGAGGGTAGCTTCCTCTTACACAACAGTTCTGTTACCAAGTCCTTAACCTGATTCGTATTGATCAGTCGGTCTCTGACTCGTGCATACTTAATCCAGAGAGGTAATCAAATCAAACACACCCTGCTCTCTTCATCTGCCCCGACCAACCAAGACCCGGCAGAAAGTGTTAATGTTGCATTTATTAGCTTTTCTATGTTCAGAAGAAGATTTTCTTCTGTTTGTTCCTAATTTTTACATGATAGTGTTTGACTGCAGGTACTCTATACCAGGGGTCTACAACCTGCGGCTCCGGAGCCCTTAGTGGCTCTTTGGACCTTTCACAATGGCTCCTAATAACTTTGGCTTAAAATCACAAAGAACCAACTATTGTTTTTAAATATGGATATAATAACAAATGCAGGTTTTATCAGGTTCTATCCATCCATCCATTCTCTATACCAGCTTGTCCTTGCAGGGTCGCAGGAAGGGGGTGCCTATCTCCAGGCGTCATTGGGCTGGAGGTGGGGCGCACTCTGGAGAGGTCACCAGTCTATCAGAGGACAACACAGAGACACACAGGACAATTTAGAGTAACCAATTAACCTCAGATTCAAGTTTTTTGAAGTGATTCATTACTGAGCACAGAGTAAACATCCCGGTGAAAATGCCAGGTTTTACTAATGGAAACAAACAATTAGACGTTAAAACAATAAATTAAATGTTCTTCTACATATGTGACGCATGTCTTGTAAAATTCTACAGAAAATTTTAAAATGAGAGAAACAAATTAAAATATCTCAAAGCTACCCCAGTCTGGCTGCATCAGTGTTCATATAATTAAATTAACACTTTTTCCTTCCTTTTAGCTTTTGATCTTCTTGTTTTTAAACCTGCCCTCAGATGTAGAGAATCTGATCAGCCTAAAATGAAGTTCATGCGTCCTCCTTGGAGCTTCCTGACACTGGTGTCCTTTCAATAAAGCCTTAGTTTGCAGAGAGGTTACCAAGTATCTGTATTATGTATCCATAATGGCACATTGAAGGTGCCAATAATTGGAGAAAATATGGGACAACATGAACTTCATAAAAACTGGACGCTTCTTCTAAGCTGAATAATAGACACAATGGTCAGGGAGGCTGGGAGTTTCCAGACTGCTGACTTTGTCTCTCTTGTAAGGGAGGGAAATGTGTTGGAGAGGCGCAAACCTGGTGCAGTAACATGTGGGGGAGGGGCAGGGTAGTGCTGCTCTGCTCCATAAGGCTGGATAAAACTTCAGAGACTCAGACACTTTCTCTGGCATCTCATTAAAATCCCTTTTAATCGCAGGATTAACATGATGTAAACATTTCAACAGTTTTACAAACCAGAACATTTTTAAACCTCGGTACAGGGCGATACGCAGAACCGGACCACGCCTGTTGTGTGCAGTGGCATTTTTAGGATAAAATATTCACCTTTCTAAGCAAAGTTAAATAAATGTACCACAGTTTCATCTTTTTAAAGCAACAAAATGTTAAAAAACAAAAAAAGCTAGGACTGTTGTGGGTAAAATCTCACAACAACAATATTACTATTATTTAGCAATAATATTCACACAATGCATTATTTTCATTTTGATGCACAGATACGGTGCTTTGCTAAAGTATTCATGCCCCACAAGCACAAACTTCAATGTATTTCATACTTCATGCAACGTAGCTCATGAGGAGTTACCTAACTAGAATCCAGCTGTTCTGTGAAGGTCTCAGAGGTTCTTTTTAGAACATTAGACCAAGGAACACAGCAGGTCAGGGAGAAGGTTGTGGACAAGTTTAAAACATAGTTAGGTTCTA
The DNA here is from genome assembly GCF_021462225.1 of Girardinichthys multiradiatus. Taxonomy (NCBI): domain Eukaryota; kingdom Metazoa; phylum Chordata; class Actinopteri; order Cyprinodontiformes; family Goodeidae; genus Girardinichthys; species Girardinichthys multiradiatus. Next base: position 39,331,327 of record NC_061801.1, on the reverse strand, counting down.
GGACAATATCCCAAGATCTGAACAATTCACGGAGCTTTGTTCAATGAACTTCACCTAATCTGACATGCTGGGCAAGGAGAGCATTATACAGAGAAGCAGCCAAGAGGCCTGTGGTAACTCTGGAGGAGATGCAGAGGTCCACAACTCAGGTGGGAGAATCTGTCCACAGAAAAACTGTTAGTTGGGCATTCCACAAATCTGGTCTTTAATGAAGAGTGGCAAGAGGAAAGCAATTTTGAAATAAATGTCCTATTTGCTGTTTGTCACAAGCCATGTAGAAGAAACATGTGGAAGAAGATAGATAATAAATAAATAAAAATCCTAAATGAGGAAGAAAACACTGCACATCCTCACTGTGAAACATGGTCTGGCCTATATGCAAAACTCTGGAAGAAAACACAGTACATCACTCTGAACACACCATCGCCATGGTGAAACAGAGTGGCGGCAGCATGGAGCTGTGTGGATGCTTTTCATCAGCAGGGACAGGAAAGCTGGTCAAGATAGATGGGAAGATGGATGGAGCTAAATCCAGGACAATCCTGGAAGAAGAAAACCTGTCAGAGGCTGCAGATGACCTGAGACTGGGTGGAGGTTCACCTTCCAGCAGGACAACGATCTGCACCATACAGCCAGAACTTAAATATGTTATTTATACTTGTGGTTCTAATGTAAAAGATTTCTTCTTCTTCTTATGATATCGATTTTAAATCACTTTCAGCAATAAGACCACTGTTGAAGTTATAATTAAATCCACAGAAGACATGGGCCAATGTACCATTCCCTATGGTCAACAGTCTGTTTTACTGAGACATCAGAGGAAGGTCTGGACTGATTTTACAGTTGTTCATCAGCGAATGTCTTTGCCTTTTTCATTCAATTCGTTTTAAAACAAACAGTAACACTTTAATTTACCCTCTTGTCCAACCCCAAACCCCCTTTTCCTCCTTTTTTTCCCAGCATGCAAACGGAAGGAGCAAGACACGGGGAAGGATCGCAACAACACACCAAAGAAGTCACGGCTGGTCTTCACCGACCTGCAGCGGCGCACCCTGCTGGCCATCTTCAAAGAGAATAAGCGGCCATCCAAGGAGATGCAGCTCACCATCTCGCAGCAGCTGGGCCTTGAACTCACCACAGTCAGCAACTTCTTCATGAATGCCCGCCGCCGGAGCCTGGACAAATGGACAGACGATGGAGCTAGCCCCGGAGCCCAGTCCTCAGCGTCCAGCACTTGTACCAAAGCATGATAGAAGATGGGGAGGGGTCTTCAGATGGAAAAACAGAGATACGGGAATGGACTGAGGGGTGGTGGGGTGGTGGGGGGTTGTGGTTCAAGGTTTCGTCCTGATGAAGCAAGACAGAAAACCAAACTTTTTACACGATTTTCTTTTTTCTTTCCTTGAGGGTACAAACAGAGAGAGGGGCTGCTCACTGCCACGACTTGCAGCCTAATCGCCTTCTGCAAATTTATCCTAAACCCATGAAGAAAGCTGGAGGGTAAACTCATTAAAAACATACAAACCTCACTTTGGAGGGGAAAAAAACCTTCTAAATCATAGACCTCAACTGCTGATGTCTCCTTTATGATGAGAGGCTGACACACTAGCCCAAAAACCAAAGACTAGAAGACAATGTGTGTTTTCTATTATGCAATATAAGCTAGGAAACAACCGAACAAGAAACCAAGGAAAGCTTTATGACTGCAGAATGTGATAGACACTCGGGGACATTTTCTGTGGAAATTCTGTTCTGTTCTAGCCCTCAAATGTCCAAAGACGTATCAGGAGTGGGGTTTCAGAAACAAACTTTGCACCAGTTCGAGAGCTTGAGCCAAGCAATAGACAGTTTGGGTCGCTGAGGGGACCTTTATTTCCTCCAAGATTCCGCATATGTCTTCACCTTAAAATAACAAGATTTGACTCTTTAAAGTAGGTGGTTCCGATTCTTTACGTGGCAAAATATGCAAGCACAAACATTCATCGGACAAACTAACATTTAGCTCAAGCTTCATCAGGATCCGTGGTGTTCGGTGGTGTATTAGTATAATGTACATGTAAGTGAGCACAATCTTGAAGCACATTTTCTTTGCAATAGAACTGGCTCCAACGGGCGACCCGAGTGGGCTTCGCATCTTAGAAAACTCAGGATGCCATTTCTTTCTAAACAGTGGCTGAAGTCCATTCGGTGCGCATCACAACATGTCCTGAACTACTCGTGTACAAACACTTTCAAAGAGCAGTTTTTTGCAGAAAACACAACTTTAAAGAGTCATTTCCTAAAGTGTTCCCACCTTGACCCCCACTCACTGTCCGTTAATTATCGGCTAACTCTAGTTTATCCCAAATTCACCAATCTCCGTATCATTTAGGTACGCGTCAGTGACGGCAGCACCTTCCACAAATCAAAGCAGAATAAAAGATCTGCCTTATAGTTTAGTGTATAATGTGGATCAGTCCCTGGTGATGTTCAGAAAACACATGGCCTGTGTTTTTCCAGCCAGTGGGAACCTGTCAGATTGAATGGGCGGGTGCTTTTCCTGCCCTCTGAGCCATTTGCTAAACTGACACTGAGTCCTCCAATTATCAGAAAAACCTTGAAAACGCCTCGTTTTTAGATGAAACCTTACATACGACTCCGATGAAATGGATCCCACCAAAAACTAAAGATGCTTTTGGAAGATGCTGACCGACATCACGATTAAAACATAAGCAGTAGATCTGATAGACCACCTGAACCCAACGGAGGACTAACTATCTAGGCGGATCAGGGCCTTTGTAATAGTTAAAGAGGACAATCTAAAGACGATGCCTGGCAAGTCTGTCCTTCCTGAGGGTCAGTGGGCCGGAAACAAGGAAATAGCCCCCCAAAGCTGCAAATAAGTCATTTAAATTCAGCCACATTCGTAGCAGATTTAAAGGCATGACTTGTAGATAGAGGCTCTCTTTGCCTCTTTCTATGACTGTGTTTCAACATGTCCAAGCGTCCGTCGATCCAAATCGTTTAAAAAAAGGATGTAAATACCAACTCACCCTAGAAACCTCAACACCAACCACTTCAAGCTCAGTGTTAGAAAACCTTAAATCCACCAACACCTCATCAATCATCTTTCATTCAAGCTATTAAACCAAAAAATAAAACAAAACCAAAGCAAAGGCGTCAGTCAGCAGCCCCTGCTCCTTCAGAAAACCAGGCTGGAGACGTAGCCTGATTAGAGGCAGCCAAAGGCTTTAAGAACATTTTAAGATAAAAAAAAAATGGACACTTGAGACTTTTTCTATTTATTGACAAATCGAAACCAAAGAAAACCTTTTTCTGCACCTAACTGTTCCAACAAATGGGAAAAAAAACTTGGATGAGAATTATTACCAAAAAAATGGAAAAAAAAAACAAAGAGTGGCGACGATGTCAAGGAAGGAGGATGAAGACAAGGATATGGAGGAAAGTTCGATGGGAGGACGACATCACTGGAATAGCAAAGCAGCTTTGTTGTGTCTGATGGTGCATCAGGCAACTTTGGGACTGAAAAGGGTAAAACCACACAGGAAGGAGGGAAGAAACAGAGAAGGCCATCACCAGTTTTTCTTCTCTCCGACCCATATAAAAGGCAAAACATTAATGCGTCTCTCACGGTTGAAGAGTGTCTTTAACGTGTGCCTATGCAGTTTTTCAAAGTAAAAAACGGTTTAAAGAACAACAGAAACCTCATCAGCTAACAAACCAAAGAATCACCGTTGACTCCGGTAGCAGTGCTCCTCCCCCTCTAAAAGGAAAATAGTGTCCAGTAGACACCTGCAGCAGGACCATTTTAAACTTCTTCTCAAACAGATACATTAAATCATCTAGTCATCTAGAGTGTTTCTTTCTGTAAGCTAACTACCTAACGATACATTTCAAACTTAGATTTCCTGTAAAGCACTTTTAACACTGAAACATCTACAAATTTCAGTTGTTCGGGTTTCTATAAGAGCATCGCATCAAAAGTTGAAAGAAAATCCAAATCTGTCTACCTTAAACTTTGCCATATTATACAGCATTTTACTTTATTTCATTTCACTAAAACTGGAGAAATTATAGCTTGATAAATCAGGATTAACCTGTTTTTATTCTTTATTCGTGCTTAGCTGGTGACAGTGGTGATGCTTCCTGAAACGTGCAGTTCATACCAAAGATTTTTTGCTGTACTACCAGTAGCATGCTGTAACTCTTTCACACCATATTAGTCTGGCTAAATCAGTTTTCTGTTGCAACTTTTAAAATTTTTTAACTTCTCAGCTCAAACCCTAAAGAAAGCAGCAAGACTTACCTCTGAATAGGTTGGATCTCAAAGACGGGTTATGATTTGTTCAGAACCACCAGTAAAAATGTTAACCAAAGTAAAACAAGCCTAAACTTTTTAAAAGAAAAAGTGGATAATTTTATGTTAAAGTTTTAAAATAAAATATGTGATATGCCACAATTGCCCAAGCCTGGGTTCCCGTACACTTCTTTGGGTCAAAATGCCCGATTTTTCCAGAATTCTTCTGTACTTTTTTAGGTAACCTGGAAGTTCAAAACCTCACCATGAGTGTGACGGATATATTTTTACAGCAGTCAGATGGATGGATGAACTCATGGTTTTGTTGAATGAACGGATAATTTGTGCATCTATCCACTATTTTCTTGATTGGATGAAATGACAGATAAATGAATAGATGGATGCACATTTTAGACAACTGGATAGGCATTAAAGTCTGGAAGTACAAATATTGTTCCATATTATTTTATGCATTTTAATACTCTTCCAGAGCTGAGAAACACGGACCCAGAGTACATAGGAAGCCTGTGAAGCTAATGGCTTAGCTAAACAAACTTGGTTTAGCTATAATGGAGATGCTGCTTTCTTTGGTTGAAGAGTTAAGAAAAAGAAAAACTCAGAAGAGTATTTTAATCAATATCTTTAGCACAGCGCGGGTTCTTATAGCCACATGGGGGAAAACAATCAACACGCAAAAATGTCCATAATCACCAAAACCCACGTTAGCTTGCTATCTGAGGGGGAGGAATCTACTGCTGATCCATTCATACCACAAAAATAAACGAAACCAAACCAAAAAAAAAAAATAACCAAATCTCCAACTGTTGAGAGAAACTGCTGAAATCTCGGTCAAATAGCTTTATCCTTAGTTTTCTGTCTGTGTTTTTTTGTATGTGAAGCTTCTAGTCCAAAGAAATCCTCCACCTGCCTGATCCCGCCGTGTTGCTGTCCGTGCCCGCCGGAGGGGCTGGGATCAGGGCTCAGGGGGTGGCGGCCATTTTTCCATGTCATTCCCACTTGCAGTTCTGTCTAGATGTAATAAATCTGCCAAACATAAAAAAATAATAAAAAAAGATAAAGAAAAAAAAAAAGAAGAGCGAGAGACAACAGGAAGGAAAATAGGAAACCAAAAACTGTCCCAAAGAGGTTTTCACTGCTCCTTTATTTGCCAATTACATTTACTACTACAACTGTACTTCTTATGCTTTTGCAATATGTGATTTTTTTAATCTAATGTAATTTATGTTTTCTTTTTAATTGTAAAGTAATTTAAGCGAACAAATTTTGTTGCCAAATCTCCCTCGGCGACGATTAGCTTTGCCGAAGTTTACACTGTTCCTTTTCTTTCGGTTTGATGCCATATTTATTTATGACGTGTTTTAGAACACACTAGTTTTGTACTTGATAATTTTATGTTATTTAATTAGATGTAATTGGGTTTTTTTTTCTGATGAATATTTATGAGTATTTAAGAATGTTAGTTGCATCAAAGATGCAGTGCTTATTCCAGGCCTGTTAATTTATTCTTAGGTAGCTTTACTTTACGAAGCCAATGAAACGTGGTATTATGAATGTTTAGACCTAATGACAGAACAATGTAGGAACGTCAGATTAGACTCGCATACTTCTGAATGTCAAGACTTGCTCTCACTCTCTAGCCAGTTTAGCTTTGACTTTTATTCGTCCTGCTACTGATTTGTTTTATTTTTATTATTTTTTTAATGAAAACAGAATTTCTCGATGAGAAATAATAGCTACTGAACGATGAGCACTGCATCTGCTTTTCTTTTTATGTCACCACCTCCTGCTCATTTTCAGACTGATGTTAGTGTTCAGGTGAAGTACGGGCAACACGCTGGTATAAACTGACCTACCAAAGATAACAGGAGTCCTTGAGGAACCAATAAACTGTGTGTTTGCCTCCACACAGCCCTCCCCTCCCTGGTTAAGCTCTTATTTACACATGTATAACATATACTGATCAAAAATACAGGCCTTCTCTGCATGTAAAGCCATTATCTTTCTTTATAAAGATGCTAAAGAGGAAATTTAAGTCAAATAAAAGCAATTTCTTTGTGATCATAGCCCTGTAGAGCACTGAAGACCCCATTCTGAACAAAATCTTACACAGCAGCTTTCAGAAGCGTACATTCCCTTGGAGAATTTCCAGATTTTTGAGACTTTTTCTACCTTTCTGTGACTTTTCTCCTGTATAATTCAACTGAAACATACAAATCTGTTAGAAAGGGATGTAAAAAATAAATGACCTGCAACAACCTGGTTGCACAGGCGTGCCCATCCTTAACCAAGGATAACCAATACTTCTATCAGCATTCCACGTCTGGACTAGGTCTTATCTGGACAAGCCAGCTTGCAGAAGTTCTCCAAATCCATCACTCAGATCCAAAATGTTGGCTTTCTTCTAACTAAGTCCTTCTCTGAACTGGACAGGAGAACAGTAACTCCACACCATGATGCGGCCACCACCGTGCTTCACAGTGGACATGGTGTTCATATTTTTTCAGTGCTAAACAAATCTTTTATAATTGCGGCCCAGAGGTTCCAGTTTGGGTTTTTTTCAGACCATGAGAGATTCTCCTCTGATGTTTTTGGAGATTTTAAACCTCACCTGAATGTTTATTTTTATTTTTATTTTATTTCTTGTTGGAGCTCCCTCAGTATTACTGTTGGCAGCTTCTCCAATTAGCTTCCCTCTTGTGTTTACGTCAATAATGGAAAAGCAATATTGATATTCCTAAATGTTACCTTTTTACAGTTAGATTATTTTTAATACGATATAAGGAACGTACCACTAAGACAGCTGGACTTAAATCCACGCTCATTAGATTAACTACAGGTGGATGGCAGGTGTGAACTCAGGAAGACTCGATGCTGAAGTTTCAGTTTGAGGTTGTTCTCGCTTATGCAATCAGGTCATTTATTTTTTGTTTTATTCCCAGATAAGTTTTTCTGTTGGTCAGTTGAATTGAACAGGAGGAACAGGGGTGGAAAATGACTCATCTGGTCTGAAAATCTTGTGATTCTAACATAGGTTTGCTTGAGACCATCTTCTTAGATAAAATCCCAGACATTTGTTGGTATAGGAGCTTATCCAGGTAATTTTAAATGGAAAATACCTGTTGTGATGTCATTGTGTGAATGCAAACACGCTGATTTGTTCTACTCATCAGGAAGGAAAACAGCGAGGTCCTGTAAAGCTAGCTGCTTCCATGACTGAAGTTGTCTGTGTGTAAAAAGATATTTTAACAGTGAGATCCAGAGAGGCTACCTCACTCACTTTCTATTTGTCCTCCTAATTGTTCTGATGAAACCAAAGAAAGCCAAGCTTTGTTTCTGCTTCAGTACAGTCTGCGCTCAGCTCCAAGTCGCTTTACTCCCTGTTCCTCTGAATTATACCAAATATTACAACTTTTTCTCTCCTTCTCTTTTCTCTGTCTTTACGCCAATGTAATGTTTTTAATCTGGTGCTGATCAACAGCTTTGCAATGTTAGAACAAACAGGACCAGTTCAAACAGACACATTTTATTCCCTTTTGTAATTCCCGTACCTCCATTTCGAACAGTTAAACTATTTCCATAGTTTTTATACAGGCACTTAAATCATGGTGTATGAATTATTTTTTGTCATAGTTACATTTTCTGAATGAATTATGGGGAATAATGCTCATAAAAATGTTCTAATCTCATATTTAATTTAATTCAATTGCAGATTGCATATTATTATGCTTATTTTGGATCCTCCTTTGCACCTGTTGACTCAAAATAAGACAGATTATGACTTCTGATCAAACCAAAATACCTCCAAGTGTCCTGCTTGTAGATATTATTAATAGGAGTTATATGAGTTATTTTTGCTTACAGCAGAGTATGGAAAATTGCTTTAAATCATCAGTTGTACTGAACGCCCCTCTGTTAGTTACTATTTGATGTATGGCAGGTAGAAAATATCCCGCAGTAGACAGCACCATTTCATACCTGAATGAGTCGGGTACCAAATTACCAAAAAACAGAATCAGCACCAGAACAGCTGACATTTGTGAAGTGCCTTGAGACGACATGTGTTGTGAATTGGCGCTATATAAATAAAACTGAATTGAAAAAAATTGAATTGAATTGAACATAAATGCTTTTGATGAAGGTTCAACCATAAAAAGGCACAAAAGCTCCAAATTTTTTGAACCTCGTTGGTTTTATTGTAGTAAAATGTGAAGAAATGACGCTCGTTGTTGCAAACACCCACACCTGGTTCCGTTCTTCATCACCAGCCAGCCTTATAGGCTGATTTTAATTAGATGGCTGGTTGCTACAACCTTTTGTGCTGCACAGCAACCACAGTGTTGCAGAAGATTCTGGCTCCGTATTTCACTCTGAGCCTCGTTAGTTTCGAGGTCCGTAAAGAGCAATGGACAGAGGACAGAAAAGCTTTCCATCACTAATGATTACTCTCTGGCTTCTTCAATATGACGGATGGAGTTCAAACAATGAGCCATTAAGGTCACATCCTGATACAAACTTGTGGTTTCACGGCAGAACTTCATGTATAAAACTTTGCGCTTGTTCAACCACAGAAATATTTGTAGATTACTACCAAACAGAAGCCATAACTCATTAATTAAAGCTTTTATAGATGATTATAATTATTTAAACACTCTCTTTAGATACAAAGAAGATTTTGTTTGGTACATATAAAGATTTGCTAGATGTCAAAACACAAGTCAGCAAATGACTAAACATTGTATGAGGCTTAAGGTAAAATTTGAAATTCAAAGTTTCTTGTCTTATACTTAGGTTTAGACAGATCTCATTTGATACTAAAGCAAACATACATCAGTCTGCAGCATCTGTACCACTCGTGTTCTTAAAACTGTAAATAAGGACAACCTTTAACATTCAGACAGTTCCCCCAGTAATCCGCAGAGCTTCGTGCTAACACAGGGTGACAAATGTTTGTATGACACTTAGAAAAGAAAGACCTGATCCATGCATTAAAGGACTCCAGCATTAGTAGGAGATTCATTGGTTTAAAGTCAAAATGTATTTATAGGACATAAAATCAACGGGGGGCTTTTTTGTTACAAATATATTAGGGCAAAAAGATGGATGTGCACAGTTACAATTGGATCAAATTACATGAGAAACAGTTAATTCAAAAGAAAATTTCAGTTAATGACAGTAATACCAGTAATTTAATCACAGATGTTTATCAGGACCTAAACACTCAGGTAACAGATTTATGAATTCCTAAAGTCTCACAATAATATTAGGAATAATAATATTAGGATGACATATTAGACCAAAGTGGAACCTAACATCAGGCTGTTGAGCCTCAGGTCTGCTTCAAACTCTTGTTACTCCTAGAAAAACAAACTCAACTATTGATGCTGAGAAATCTAAATACCAAACCCTTCTGGTTGATTTTCATCTTTATCTATAAAGAATTTAAAAATATAGATTTTCCTTCTGAGCTCCCAGTTTTTCTGTTTCTCCTATAGGCAGTTTTTTCTCATTTTTATTTCGTTTCAGCTGAATTTACATCAGAAACCATTATTAAAAAGAATGAAATGTAAACTTCCCCCAGAGGTTTGACAATGAAAGTGGAAGATTTTAAAGTTAAATCCAAAGAAATGCAGATTTGTTTTAAAAGATGATAAAGTTTCAACCTTGAAAAAATCTGTGCTGCAGGAAACTGGATCCCGAGTTTTAGCCATTGTCTCAGGTCATAAAATAAAATCCTGAAGCCCTTCGGTTCTTTAGACCTTTACCTTTATTTCTGTTTCCCTCTGTGCTTTAAAGGCACAGCAATAACACATATATCTCTCCTTTAAGCAGATTTTCTCACTTTTTTATTTGGAGAATTGAATTTACTTCAGAAAGAGTTTTTAAAAGAAAATAAAATTGAAAATATGCCAGTTTTAGCCGATCAGTAAAGCAGAAAATATCGTGGGTTCTTTTTGGATTTTACTTTCCATCATTTGTTCGGGTTTTGCTCTGAGTTTGTCTGTCTGTCCTCTAAGCTGTTTGTTTACATCAGAAAAACAATCAATAATAAGAAATTAAATATAATTATCTTCAAAAGTTCAACTAAGTCCTTGAAAAATTTAAAATAAGTTCTATGAAAAGATGCAGATGTTTAATGAAACTCCACAACTGTAGTCTTTATGTTTTAAATAATGCTGAAATAACAACCAACAATAAATATGAAGGTTTTCTGCAAAACATCTGGAGGAGCTGAGCTTCAGCCGGGTTCTCCAGTAGCAGTTAAAGCAAAACATCTCGAAGCTCCTCAGATCTTTTCAACCTTTATTGTCAGGTTTTATATGACTTCTTCTTGCTGTGCAAACCAGCTTCAGAGCCAGAGTTTCAGCTGGGTTCTCTGGTCTCTAGATCCAAAAGCTCCAGAACCTTTCAGGTCTTTTGACCTTTACTGTTAAAGGTCAAACGATTAATTTTACCTCTTTCTTTCAGACTTTTGTTCTTGTTACATCAAAAGAAAGAAATAAAATGTGAATATTCTCAAAGGTTCAGATAAGATTCTGCAAAAACTAGAAGATTTTACTCAGAGGTTAGTTTTAAAAGACGTTAAAGTAACCAAATTGTGCTGCTGAGGTACAGATGGGTTCTCAGGTTCTTGTTTACTTTCATAGTTTTCTCATTGATTTGAAGAGTAATTTAATACAGAGCGTTCTGGTTCTTTTTGACCTTTAGCTTCAAAGATTTTTTATCAGTATTTTCTATTATGTTTTTGGTTTAGGTTTTTAATGAGGTCATATTTTGGACAAGTTTGTTTAAAACTATCCTGCCTAGCAGATAACCAGAGAATGAACGTATGTATGTGGATGTTATAATGTAGTAACCCTGAACCCTTACCCTAATAGAGACAACGTTATTGGATTACTTCAATATCTGACAAAATCTGAATTTTTGCCTTCATTCATTTCCATAAAAAACAAAATTTGCTGTTTAATAAAAATATTTACAGTATTTTACAATAACTTAACACATCTGATTTATTTGTGAGTGATTTTTCAAAGTGAATATAATATTATGACAATCTTAGTACATAAAAAAAAATCCAAATATGATATCGTATTCGTTGCAGTATTTTTTAACTGCTTCACTGGTTAATGATCTTCATCAAAGTGCAAAAACCGAAAGCTTTAATGTCATCATGTGAAATCAGGCACCAGTTAAATGCTTCTTCTAACTTTCCTGTTGCTGTTTTTCTTCCTCTTTACTTGTTTGTATCTGAAACGGTTGGAAAGCTTTAAATCCAAAGGGAACAGGGAGACAAAGCTGTGAGCGTCGAGCGCGGACCGTTCCTCGTCACCAAACTGTTGCAGATATACCTCATGGACACTAGTGTTAGAAACAATGTTATATTAGTGTACGTCAGAAATTATTCACGTCTTCTACTTCCTTTTTTTTTAATAACTGTAATCTAAAACACTTAATGTGGGGTAAAAAGCTTTATACATTTTTAATTTGTGAATTTGTTTTAATATTTGTGATAGTCTGAAATGATGCGCTAAAACCAAAAATGAGAAATGCTTGTGTACTCAATGCTTTCTTTCTTGTTGATGTATTGATGTCTTTTTCTCTGTCCCTCATGTCACACAAAGACAGGAATACATCGTTTGAAAGTTTATTATTTTGGTGTCCACTTATTATTTTTGAATGGATATGTCTCCATATGGATGAGGTTTGGATTGGGAACTTTACTGGAATGATTTCCTGTAACCGACAGAATCGACCAAGAATAACACTGTTTGTTCCAATCACATTTATTTATACATTTTTCCATTGCTTTTTATAATTTACCTGCGCTGTAATGGCGCATCACGTAAGACATCCAATAGCCAACTTTTAAAGCATGTTCATAGTTACAAGAAGCAGTTGTCCTACCAGTTTATTTTTTTAAGCCATACAAATTTACTTTGGATTAACAAAACGTCTGACCTGCTGATGTAAGAGTTGGATATTTCCCCACCAATCAAACTGAAATGGTTATAAAACACATTAATTGAGTTTTAAAGAGATATACCTAATTTATGCTCAGATAAATCTTATAAATGTAGCAGTTTTGGATGTAATTTGAGTAAAAGATTTGAAAGACACGATGGATTAGCACTTAAACTTGATGTGTATTTCCCCTGTTTTCCATAAGGGGGCAGACATTTACGATGTAGGGCAGATGAACCAAATTTGTAGCAGAAAACAGAAATATCGAATGAAACATCGCTTTGAACAAAGAGAGTAAGAGAACAAAATCGTCTGAAAACCGAACTAAAAACTTCATCTCTAAAAGTTCGATTTATCTAGTCGATAAGCGAGAAGTTTTTATAAAATATTATCATGCCAAATTCTGAAATTGTCAAAGAGGTGAATATTTTTCAAGATGAACAAGTATGATGTTGCTTCAGTGTTTTTTATGAAATGAACACAGTGTTACCGAAAGAAAACAAAGCTCTTCGAGTCAAATATGTCTTCCATTCCTCATTAGCATATCGGACCTTAAATGCTAACAAATTAGCTTCCTAACTCACCTTACGACAGATTTCTGTTTCCCCTGAGACAAATATATGAATAGTTTATTAGGCCAGTAGAGTTTCAGGTTTGGGGTGACCAAATAGATCAAAGAAGCAATTTTACTCCCAGTTTGAAATATTATTTTTTAACAAAAGTAATAATAGTGACCAATAGTGAACCTGCCAGCGAAATGTTTCGTACAACTTTGACAACCAACAAAGTTTTATATTAACCAAAAGGAGGATTTATTTAGCTTTGATCAAGAGTCATAATCATTTCCCCAAGAGTCAATAACAGGGTCAGACAATAATGTGCAATTGACTTAATTGGCAAAGTAATTAATGATGAATTATTACCATATATTGATTGAAAAAAAAATTAGCTAAAACAAAAAAAACTGATACAGAATATTTTAGGTACAGGTCCAAAATGAAAGTAGTGAGAGACAAAGTGGACATTATGTAGGAAGGACATATTATTACAAAGTGGCACAATAACAAAGAGCCCAATAATGACATTAATGACATTAATCTAAACCCCTGACTTAATTAAATGAACAGAAAAGAAATTTCAGGAGAAAAATAATCCTATTTTCAGTGTCAAAAAGATTAATTAGATTAGAAACTTTTTTATAAAACTGAATTTCTCTGTTTGATTCGAACATCAGCAGCATCTACACTGAGGGTCAAAGGTCAGTCAGTGCCCCACATCACTGTGGGTCACCTGTTGCAGAAAATAATCACATCAGTTTCCCAACAACATATAGCTTCAACCAGATTATCCAGTTTCATTCCTTTCACTTGGTAAAGTTTTTCCTCTCCTTATTTAATGGATTTTGTTTTTATTCATTATAGAAGTTACCAAAAGTGAAATTAGTTTTTGGTTTTAAACAACAGAAGAAAAGAGAAGTGACTGCAAACTTGTGGTGTGGAATAAAACGATGATCAAACAAGGAGGAGATATTTGGGTAATTAATGTTCCACTCTGTGTATAAAAGAAGAAGAAAAAAATCAATAAAGAAATCACAATTCTTATCCATGTAAAAACTGATTCCTGACTCTTTTTTTCCTCTGTAAAGATAAATAGATGCATTACTGCAGATGCGTTCTCCTCGTTTATAGTTGGCGGGGTTAGAGAAGCAACCAGAAGGGGGCGCAGGAGGGATACCGACTATGCCCATATTGAACTTCTCTGCCAAAGGTTCATCTTCAGTTGAACTCTGAACAGGTTCCCTTCTATCAAGGTTTCTGGTTGAGGAACATCAGCTTTTTGCAGATGATGCGGGTCTTTTGGCATCCTCTTGCCATGATCTTCAAGACAAGAACAAGAGTCAGCTTCTCCAAGTCTGAGGCCATGGTTCTCAACAGGAGAAGGATGCAGTGCTCCTTGAGATCATGAATGAGTCTCTCCCCCAAGAGGAGAAGTTCCAGGTATGGATGGATCAGGGTTTCATCTATGGATATGAGGGTGCTGCTCCAATCTGTTCTGAAAAAGTTACTGATAAATATTTGTTTCAACCGCATACAGTAGATCATGATAGAGAGAACAAGACCCGGCATGCTATCAGCTGTAATTAGCTTAACCTGATCCTTTTTGAGCCATCTACAACTCAAGCTTGGATGGATGGATGGATGGATAGATGGATGGATGGATGGATGTGTTAATAAGAGGTCTTCATCTCTTGGACACATTGTTTCCAGTTGATCCAACATCATATTTAAGTGGAATTAGTTTGTCCTCTCTTCATTTAACCGGCTCTGTGAATGCGTTGGTGTTTACATGTGTTCCTAATGACTTCATCACCTGGTTCGCTCTGCTCCTCTCAGTTTTCCTCCTTCTTCTGCTCCATGTAATCATCCCAGCATCTATCTCTCCCCATCAAACCACCTTGTCACTTCTCCCCTTTAACCCACCCAGTCCAGTCCTCCCCCTCGTCTCCACTTTTAATCACTCCATCCTGTCCTCCCTCGTGCTCTTCTTCGTCTGCCTGTTACCACGGAAACAGCAGCCCATTCTCCTGCTGTTAATCTGGTGACATTGTCTTTCTATTACCTGCAGGTCAGATGCCTGATAAGGTGGAGTAAAGCGTGGGAAAGTGCTGAAAAGCATTGGTCTTCATTAACAGCAGAGAAAGTGCTTTGTTGGATGGTATCGTCTAGTTACTGAAGCCCTAACCCTACCTAGACCCAGACCATCATACCACTGCCACTATGTTAGGTTTTCTTCTCCGGAAATGCTGTTACTTTTACACCTTCCAGAAAGGTTCACTTTTGTCTCATCAATCCACAAAACATTTTCCCAGAAGTCTTGGAGATCACAGAATGTCTTGTGGTAAATGTAAGACAGGCCTTTGTGTTCTTTTGGGTCAGCAGTGGTTCTGACCCTGGAACTTTCTCCTGGGGGGCATTTTTGCCCTGTCTCTCTTTCTTATTGTCGAATCATGACCTCTGACTGCAAGTGAGGCAGTGAGACCTGCAGAGCTTTAGATGTTGTTCTGGGTTCTTCCGGGACCTCCTGGATGATTTTGGTAGGTTGGCAACTCCTAGGAAGGTTCTCCACTCTTTCATATTTCCTCCATGTGTGAATACTGGTTCTCACAGTTGGTAGCACTGTTGCCTCGCAGCAAGAAGGTCCCCAGTTTGACTCCCGGCTGGGGGTCATTCTATATGGAGTTTGCATGTTCTCCCCGTGCATCAGTGGGTTCTGTCCAGGTACTCTGGCTTCTTTACACAGTCCAAAAGCATGACTGTTAGGTAAATTGGTCTCTCTAAATTGTCCTTAGGTGTGAATGGTTGTGTGGTTGTTTGTGTGTTGCCCTGCGATGGACTGGCATCCTGTCCAGGGTGTTCCCTGCCTCTCGCCCATAGACTGCTGGAGATAGGCACCTGCTCCCCCATGACCCACTATGGAAGAAGCGGGTATAGAAAATGGATGGATGGTTCTCACAGTGGTTCTCTGGAGCTCCAAAGCTTTAGAAACGTCCTTGTAACCCTTTCCAAACTGATAGATGTCAGTGACGTTGCTTCTGTTCTGTTCTTTAATTTCTATAGATCAGCTCATAATGTGTTGCTTTTTAGATCTTTTAGCCTATTTCATGTTGTCACACAGGTTCTATTTAAGTGACCTGATTCTACAGGTCTGACTGTAATCAGGCCTGGGTGTGCTTGGTGAAAAAATATGTGGTTAATCAGTATATTCACGGTTTAATGTGGGGAGCTTACTCTTACTTTTACAGGTCGGTTTTGATAGCTTTTTACCTTAATAAATGAAATCATTTGAAAAGTGCTTGTCGTTTTTACTCAGGTTATTTCTTCTCATTGCAAACCTGAAACAATTAAATGTGTCAAAAGAAAAACAGAAACTGAAGAAACCTGGAAGGGGATATATACGTCACAATAAGGTACGTTTTTTGTCTTTGGTGTTCCCTACACCCTTTGTGACCCTTCGTCTTCATCTTTTCCTCTCTCACCCCTCCAGTTTGATTTTATAGCTCTCCCTATTTTATAATATCTCCACACTTCATCTTTTCCTCCTCTGTAATTTTTTTCTCCAATTTCTCTTTTACCTGACTCTGCTCCAGCGATCTGTCCCTTTCTTTGGAGAAATCAATGCTTATTCTCTCTATAGGAGGTCAGAGGGTTGCAGGTGCTGGTATCCTGGCTTTTCAATTACCAGCAGCCTGCAGTTACCCAAACACACACACCCACACACTTTTCATCCTACAACCCCCTCCTGTACTCCCTGAGTCGACAGGCCACGGTCGCAGACTAAAGATTTCAAAATAAAAGAACTGTTCGGATGTTGGAAAAAGAGAAAAGAGGAGCGACAGAGGAAGGCAGATTGAATCGGAGAGAGAGACATCAGGACACAAAGATGAGACACATGGACTCCTGAAATGTCATCAGCCACGCTTCAGTGCAGCCGATCCTAACTGAGCAGAGGCACAGACGTTGTGTCAGTGTTAGCATACATCCAGGTCACAGAGGTCACCTTCACATAATTTACTGGCAATGGATGAAACACCCAAAGGGATGTTTATACACTTAGAGGGACATTCACAAAGCTGCACAACCTGCTACATCTCTCCCGTTTATTCACAAAGCAGGTAGTTCTCAATGCATGCCGATGCAAAGAGGCATTAAGTCTGGAAAAATCTGGAATTTGACTTCAATATTTGCAAGGTTTGGTTGATTGTGGAAAAAGAAAATAATAGTATGGAAAACAAAAATAGTATTTCCTCATCCCATCATCTAAATGTTGTCACCTTCCTTGACCTGCTGTCCCTGTTTGTGCATAACTGCAAAGCACTTTCATACTTCAGCTTCAATCTCATAAACTGAGTCAGCCTCCCAGATTTGGCAAAATAAAGCTTTTGTCATGTGGATGCATCACTCCTGATGTTATGTGAGCTACTTATTAGTATCCTGAGCAGTAGAGGTCAAGCAGAGGTTTGGTGCTGATTGTTAACATTGCTCTTAGGTTCCCAAATTAATTAAATTTAATGCTTCCAGGTGTGTTACTGGTTCTTACCTCTGAGCTTGTCAGTGTTGTCAGTGCTTCAAACCAAAGCAGAGGGTTTCTGAAAGATTTTATAGAGCTGGTGATGATGGGATGTACCATCTGTCAAGCACTACCAGGGGTGTTTGTGTTTTCCTGCAACAAATACATGCAAGTACAGAAACCAGACATATTCAGTGATTTAACTGGGATTTCATGACAGAATCCCAGTTAATGTTGGTTCGCAGGTGCTCCCAGGTAAAAACCTGGAGTAGACCTTCCTGCTAGATGGTGCTGAATGGATCTTAAAAGGCAGTAAAAGCCAGAAGTCCAGAGCTGACCACGACTTTCTTTAAATGAGAAGATTTCTTTCCTTACATTGTTTTATTAATATCTTTTATCTAAAAACCACCTGAGGACATTTGCACATTTGCTTTTTGTTCAGACACTCAAATGTGTACAATTTGATTTTACCAAATGTGCTACAAAAAACTATAAGAGCATGGAAAATATTCATATTTCATTCAATTAAATCAATTATATTTACCAGAATGAGCTGGTTAAACTAGATCTTTCTCCACTGAGTTCCCTCAGACGTTTCCAACTTCTGTGGCCTCCTCTCCCAACACTAAACCTGCTATTTTATGTTTGGTCAACTGTTGTTCTTTTTAAATAGGCTATAAACATATTTGACACTGGCACATCAAGTCATGAGTTCAGGGTTTTAGGTGAAGTCGTCATGGAAACCACCAGTGCATGCTTGCATCTGTAGATGTTTCCTGGACAGACCCGACATGAAAGAACAGGCATTAAACCCTGACCATAAATCTGCTTGGAAAACAGCTGATTCTTTCTCCAGGTCTTTTTTATTTCCTTAGTAAGTCTGGTTTTTTATGACAGATTCAGTTTGCAAGTAGAACATTTGACCTCTGTAGAATTAAAGTATGTGTTCTGAATTTATAATAGTGCTTATTCCCCCTGATCTTTCCCTCATTTTGTAACATTAAAACCACAAGCTTCCTGTATTTTATTTAGATTTTATTCGACACACAAACACAAAAGTTGTGTAGGATGTTGAAGTTGACAGAAAATCATCGATGGTTTTCCATGAATTAATTTTTTACACCTTCCCATCAGCTCTGATTAGGTTCCCTGCCCCCCACAGAATGATGCTGCCACCACCATGTTTTGCTGAGGGGATGGTGTGTTATGCATTGCCAGTTTTCCTCCACACAGAAGGTTTTGCATGTTCAATGAGAGCACCGTCCTTCACCTTTGCTTTGTCCCTTACACAGCTTGAGCTAAACGGCAAACTTGATTTCTTTTGGTTTCCTTTTAATGACATATTTCTTCTTGTCACTTTTAAATGGAGGCCATTTTTGTGGAATGTAAAGCTAATGGTTGTCCTGTAAACAGACTAGGCCTAATAATGGTGAGGTTACTGGACAGGAACCGAGCGACAAAGCAGCTAAACCCAGTTTGATCAGAAACACTTTTACAGACAACAGCTAATAAAGGCAAGTTAATTTATACATCATTCATACACAACTCCATCCAAAGCGTGTCACAGGATATCAAGGGAAGGGCAGAAAGAAAATAAAGACTGAGCATAAGAGCAACAAATGCCTCAAAATGTTCATTCATCAGATTATTTGACTACAAGCTGCTGTTAAAAACATGTTTTCAGTCCTGACCTAAAGGAACCAATGGTTTCTGCTCAGCTCAGGTTTTCAGTGAGTTTGTTCCAGAACTGAGGAGGATAGAAACTAAATCCTGCCTCAGCTCGTTTAGTTCTGGTCCTGGAAACACTGAGGAAGGTCTCTGAAGACCTGAGTGGTCTGCATGGTTCCTACCTGACAAACAACTCAGAAATGTATTTGAGCCCAAGACCATTCAATGCTTTTTAGACTAAAAGCAGAATTTAAAATCTATTCTTTAATAAACAGGGACCCAGCCGGTATGTAAGAGCTGGTGTGACGTGATCCATTATTCTGCTGTTGGTCAGGGCCCTGGCAGCAGCATTTTGGATGGCCTTCAGCTGCCTGATTGATGTGCTGAAAAATCCAATTGCCAACATTCTGTCAGTTTTACATTTGTTTCCAATGATGCAAATCAATAAATGACAGATTTATAAACAAATGAGTAAAAATGTAGCCTGAAATACTGGCAGTAAAACAACACCACAGCATGATGATGCCACCACCATGCCTGACAGTTGGTACATCATTCCTAGGTTTGAAACCTGATATTAACTCCTTCAGACGTGCTTCTTGTCATTATGGCCAGATGGCCCAACCTTTTTCTCATCTGACCATAAAACGTTTCTCCAAAAGACATTTGACTAATTACAGGAACATCTGGCTGCTTAAAGGAACTTTCAAAAATAGACAATTTGCACACAGGATGAAGAGGAGAAAAGATGTGATGATTACATGAATACAACACAGGGAAGATGGAGGAGGAGAGTAAAAAGCAAATGAATAACTGAGAAAAAACAACATAAAGAGAGGAGCTGGATGAGGAGTAAATTAATTGGAGGAAGAGAAATGAAATCACCCGGTGAGACAATGAATGAAGAGATAGATGGGTGGGGAAAACATAGAAAATCTTCGACAAAAACGAACAAGAGATGAAGAGATATGAGGCAGAGCAGCGAGGAGAAAAGAGAACAAAAATGAAATGAAAGATTGTTGCTGGCTCAGATGCAGGGGGGAGGAGGGGAAATAACAAGGGGGGAGGGTGGCCGCCCTCGGGGGTTATTGGGTCGTGGACAGCCAATCTCTCTCAGCTTAATCAACAGCAGCAGAGGTGATTGCAACACCGCAGGGGACTGCTGGGAAAAAAGGATGGAAGGGGGGGTGGGGATGAATGAGAAGGTCTGGAGACACAGGAGGAGGAAGGATGGGGGACAGCAGACCAGGAGTATGAGCCAAAAACTGGAAAAAAGGGGAAAATGGGCATGAGGACAGAAGGAAGATGAGCAGCAGAAAAGGTAAAGGAAGATTGGAAAAGATAAAAGAGAGAAAAGAAAAGCAGGGAGAGGAGGAGGTGAAGGAAACATGTGAGGAAAATGATAAAACAACAGGAAAAAACCAAGTGATGGAGTTTGGGAGAAAAACATGGAGAGATAATACAGGAAACAGGGAAGGAAAGAGAACAAAGGTGTGGAAAAACAAAGATGGAAGAACATCCAATTATGGACAAAGGGAAGCAGGAAGCTTAAATAAAGACAAACATTAAATTACCTCATAAGAAATTTTTTTTATTTTAACCACATTTGAAAACAAAAATAAGGAGCTAGAAAAAAAAAGAAAACAGAGGTCACAACAATCCTCAATATCAAGGGTATAGTTATGGAAACATGGCGCACTGGTTTTATGATACCAACTATATTAATAATATGATATACAGAACAACTTTATTAACAGATGAAGAAATGAGAAGTGTTGATAATCTGATGAAAATTAAAAAGAGAGATCATATTTCTTCTATTTTAGCTTCCCTTCATTGGCTCCCTGTTAAATCCAGAATATAATTTAAAATTCTCCTCCTCACATATAAAGCCCATAATGATCTAGCTCCATCATACATCAGAGATCTGATTGGTCCATATGTTCCTAACAGAGCACTTTGTTCTCAGACTGCAGGTTTACTGGTGGTTCCTAGAGTCTCTAGAAGTAGAATGGGAGGCAGATCCTTTAGTTATCAGGCTCCTCTCCTGTGGAACCAGCTCCCAGTTTTAGTCCGTGAGGCAGACACCCTGTCTACTTTTAAGGCTAGGCTTAAAACTTTCCTTTTTGATAAAGCTTATAGTTAGAGTGGCTTAGGTTATCCTGAACTATCTGTGTAGTTATGCTGCTATAGGCTTAGGCTGCTGGAAGACATAATGACCACTTTCACCCTCTTCGCTACATTCTCATACTACTCTCCAATTTTGCATTATTTGCTGTTATTTCAGCTTTTAACTTTGTTCTCTCTTTTCTCTTCCTAGAAGCTACACCTAGCCTGACTCTGTGTCTACCTGTGACACCTTTCTGGAGAGGGGCATCGTCCAAGCTTCTGGTGGCAACAACTTAATGCTCACCTTCTACTGATGATCCACATAGCCCTGTCTTTTAGTGTTTAACCCTTTCTCTCTCCTAGACATGGCTATTGACTGAGCTTCTACTGTGACTAACTCTATGTGCTCTCTTTCAGACTCTAACCTTGAAAACTGGCTCAGAGTTTATCTGTTCTTTCTTTCTAGATGAAACGACTAAAGGAGCTACATCCATTAACATTTACTTTTCCTTCCCATAGAAAGTACTCCTGGATCAGTGCTTCTTTGTTCTCTTTGTGTCTCTGCTCTGTTCTCTCAAACCCCCAGTCGGTCGTGGCAGATGGCCGCTCACACTGAGCCTGGTTCTGGTTCTGCTGGAGGTTTCTTCCTGTTAAAAGGGAGTTTTTCCTCTCCACTGTCGCTACATACATGCTCAGTATGAGGGATTGCAGCAAAGTCAACGCCAGTGACTGTCCACTGTCTCTACATGCTCATCCAGGAGGAGTGAATGCTGCAAGTCACTGACTGGATGCAATCTGCTGGGTTTCCTTAGATAGAAAACCTTTTATCCAATTTGAATAAATAACTGAATCTGACTGAACTGTTCAATGGTTACGATTAATTGGAATATATGAACCTGACTGTTGTGAAGAACCTTGAGACAACATGTGTTGTGAATTGGCGCTATATAAATAAACTGAATTGAATTGAATAAAATCCCATTCCAATTACAGGGCCTCCAAAGAGTCCTGTATTGTTATTTTTCGTCACTACCTCCCCGAGTCGGGAGTGGGTAAAATCTAGGGGGCTGCACGGTGGCGCAGTTGGTAGCACTGTTGCCTTGCAGCAAGAAGGTCCTGGGTTCGATTCCCAGCCTGGGGTCTTTCTGCATGGAGTTTGCATGTTCTTCCTGTGCATGCGTGGGTTCTCACCGGGTACTCTGGCTTCCTCCCACAGTCCAAAGACATGCCTGTTAGGTTAATTGGTCTCTCTAAATTGCCCTTAGGTGTGTGAATGAGTGTGTGCATGGTTGTTTGTGTGTTGCCCTGCGATGGACTGGCGATCTGTCCAGGGTGTACCCTGCCTCTCGCCCATAGACTGCTGGAGATAGGCACCAGCTCCCCTGCAACCCACTATGGAATAAGCGGTAGAAAATGACTGACTGAATAAAATCCTGATTTAATTCCATCTCTGACTGTAAAATAGTAGTTAAAGCAGAGCAGATCCTGGGACTGCTACACTAAACTGTTTCATGTTTATGTTCAGATGATCCAGAAAACCTTCTCTGAACCAAGGAAACCACTGGCCCACTTTGACCTACTATAATCCCAATGGGAGCATTATGTTTATGTCTGCACAACTTTCACTGAGACATTAGGACCAGGGGTCAGAAATCTGAGATTTCGTTCTCAGTGTGTGACCATCTCAAATCAAGTTCAAAATGTCCTAATATAACTAAAGACGAACCAAAAAGCAGCAAGAAGAATAAAAGTTTGGTCAAGCACCTTCCCACCAATCCCGTCTGATCCCTAAAGGTTGTTTCCACTCATAAAGCAGTTTTGATCGATATCTACCCATGTAGTCCTGATTCTTCATCATTACATCCACTTTGCTGATGCACCTGTACCACTGACAGGATAACAGCCCCCAGCATGAAGCTTCCACCACCATGTTTGACAGTGTTTTTAGATTTCCTCTTCAAAATTTTCTTCTCATTGTCGCCGAACAGTCCCACATGGTGGTCCAGTCAAGGCTAGTCCACGGCAATGTAAACCTAGCATTACTGTGGACAGTCACCCTAGTATCCTAGCAGTTTCCAGTTTATGGCAGTCTACAGCCATGGTGGTCACTGGGTTGTTACTAAACATCTAAACCAGTCTACTTTCATTTAAGGAGGACAGTTTGGGTCAGATGGTTGAAACCTGGACACATTTGGGTGGTCTAATAGGACAATTATCTCACACCCACATCCAAACTGGTTTAGGAATGGATAAAGCAGACAGACATAGAGCTGTAGGAATGACCTCCCCAAAGCTCCAACCTCATCCCTGTTGAAAATTTGTGGAATATGCTTAAAATCAGATTCTGTACCATGAAAGCAACCAGCTGTTATCTACATTGAAGATCCTTGCAGGGTAATGCAATAGGTGCTGGTGCTTATTTCCAATGGTCATAGGGCATAGGCGGGATACACCTGAACATGTCTGCAGTCCATCACAGGGAAACCCAGATACAAACGGGACTAAACCATGCCCACACAGAGTCACCCTAAAGACAATTTAGAGAGACAAATTAACCAAAAGAAATCATGGTTTTGAGATGTGGCAGGAAGCCGGAGTACCCAGAAAATACCCACACACAGGGGAGAACATGCGATCCGGGATTAAAACCCAAGACCATCTTTCTGCAAGACAGCAGCGCTAAAATCTGTGCCGAAAACTAATCAGATTAAATGAGCTCAACCAATTCTTACAAGAGTGGTCAAATTTCCAGCCAGAATTTCACCAGAACCTTACTAATGGTGTAGTTGGGTTGCCTATTGCTATAACATATAACCAGATATTAGTGTGGTATGTTCATATTCAAATTTGTATGTATAATTTTGACCCTTTGTCAATCAGAAAATCCAAAATTAATTATCTCTCAATTCTTGTTTTAAAAGATTATTGCAGTTGTATATTTTACAATCATTCCACTTAGTATTGTCAAAAAGGTCGGCACATCTAGAACGACAACCAGAGGGCATTAATGACGGCATCATAAGTGGAAGTAAAGGTGTTATCCGTGAGAACAGTGAGTAAAGGTTAGCAGTCATAGAGATAATCCTTAATAGGTACATTAGAAAACAGGCAGATGGAATCTGATCACAATCAGAATGTGGGTTTGCATGAGGCTGGGTGGTCATATGGTGTCCACAAGTATGTGGAACTTGACTTTTTGGTGTATCATCTTAAACAAGGTTCCCGAATGAACTGGAGTTGTTTTTAAGCCATTTTGTTGGTGCTGCATGAACCCCCAAATAAGGCAGGTACTGTTTAATAGTGAAATGTATGACTAGCATGCAGAAAACCAAATCAAATAGGACCAACAAACTAAGAATACACATGCATCTTGGATAAATAATCCCCCCAAAAACAAATTTTTTCATTAATAGATTTTATTTCGAAGGAAGACTTATTATGATGTGTAGCTGCAGTATTTATACCATGTCTTCAAATTCATACAGCACCAGTTAAAAGAAAACACCTAGCAATTCCAACTAGTAGATGTTTTCAAATGTTTAAGTTGTACTGTATAGTTACATCACAATGAAGACATGGTCTATGTACATTGGAACACAATAATAAATAAATCCAAAAAAGTAACAAAGCTAAATTACACTTACACTTTGCTTATGTGTGGCAACAATTCCTTGTTTTCAGCAACAGCAGTGTTAAATTAGGAAACACAGACCCATTACAGAGATTAGTCTTTCTGTTGTGACCTGAACACTTTACAGAGTGGATCCACAGGTTTAAATATTAAGGTGGAAAAGTAGTTTTTAGCCATTTAATTCATGTTATATGCAGCCTGGGGCCATTATATTACCAGTTTAGCATTGGTTAGCAGAGTTTAGCAGCTGAAAAAAAGCATGCTTGTAGCACTACTTAAAAATTTGGGAAATGCTCCTTTGGCTTGATTGATGAATGAAGGGGCCCCAGCCATGAATAAAAAAAAGATACATTCCAACCAACATTTAAAACATAAATATCTTTGCTAACATCTTAAGAAAATTCTCATTTCACTCAACATATCGAAAAATAAGAGGTGGCCAAACACACATCCTTTCTAATCCAGTGGAAGAACAATAGCAGGTAATTTTGTGCGTATAGAAGCATCAACAAACGTATTGTAAAACACTGATAATGCTTAGAAGTAACTATCAGGGATTTAAAAATATGCATTTATGGGGATTTGTCATAAATGGCAACTGTGAAAAGCACTCACAGCTGTGAAATAATGTTCCATCTTTCCCAGAAATAAAGATTTTTAAACAAAGGCAACTAATATAAAAAGGTAACACGTTACCTTATTGATAATTTAAAAAAAACAATAAATGTTTTTTCTTAAGTGTTAAAGGCTAATTTATTAGAATTTGTATTCGAAATAGCCATGTAATTACTATGAATACTCTGTATAAGTAATTCTCTTGAGCTAATGCTTTGCTAAGACTTTTCAGTTTGCCAACAGTAAACTAATGGTTTGCTTTTTATCAGTTAGCTAAACTTTTTCCATTAGTCCACATTTGATTAGCCTTTTAAATGACCTTAAAATGCTTGCTGTTTTAAAGCTATATAAAATCTTTTTAGTTAGCTTGTAGACACATAAATCATTGTAGCCAACGCGTTATTTTAACTTTTTCAGCTTGCTGACTATTAGCCATTTCAGTAAGCTTCTTGCAAGCTACACATTTTTGGCTACTATGATGTTAGCTTGCTTTTCAACTTGCTAGCACCCATCTAAAATTGTTTCAGCCAGCTTTTTAGTTAACTTAGTAAGCAAAGCCTTCTCAGTTATCTTACAGTAAGTCAAACTCTTTTTAGTTTTCTTTATGTTAGCTAAAATCTTCCAGTTAGCCAAGTCTTACTGCCAACTGAACCTTTTTTAAGTCAGCTGAATGCTAGTTAAACCTTTTCAGTTAGGTCGTAACCAGCTAAATCTTATCAGCCAGCTTACTGTTAGATTTTTTTTAGTTAGCTTATAGCAGTGACATGCAGTCAGGGTAGGCAGCAATAAGAGAAACTCAATTTGTACATTTGACTGTTCTATACATGTTTTTTTCTGTATGATTTCAATAATTTCATGGTCAAATTTGCAAAATGCATGCATTGCTGATTCAAATATATGGGAAAAAGGTAAGGTGAGGCAGTGAATAACTGTGAGTCACCACCGAATGGATCTTCACTCGAAACAGGAGGTTTTAGAGAGAGGAAGACCAACTCCAGAGCTGGAAGATCTGCTTAAAATAAGTGGGAGAAAGGTGACCCACTCTTTTCAACTAGAGTTGTACACCTGAAAACAGGGTGGAGTCCACAGATTTGACTTGGCATTGAATGGGCAGCAGACTTTATACAAGAATCCACAACGCGAAGGTGAATGCAACCTGCTTCCATGAACTTCATATACAAATAAAGATAAGATCAAGCACAAGTTTCAATTTTAGTTAAAAAGCCAAAACAAAAGAATAATTTTAAATAAAACATTCTTTTTTTCTTGCTATGGAACTGTTGAACATTGTGGAATTGATTAAAGCATAATCAGAAGCTTTTCAAATAAATGTTTCAATTAAGGTCAAAATTGAAATATCAGTCTCTATTTTTGGTTCATTTATTTGTAAATCTGACTCCAAAGGAGTCTGTGCCTCACCATTCCTTAACTTTACTGCACGTCACTGGCTTATAGATAGCTGAACCTATTAGTTAGCTTGCTGCTAGCTAAAGATCTACTATAAGCTGAATCTGTTAGCTTCAACCAAGACTTTGGGGCTACATAAAACCTTTCAGTTTGTCTGCTGTGAGCTAAATCTTTGCAGTTAACTTACTGTTAGGTATTTTCATTTATGTTGCAGCTAGCTGAGGTTGTTACATTAGCTTACCATCAGGGAAGTTTTTCAACTGGCTTTCTGCTGTCTAAACATTTTAAGTTAGCTTTTTGTCAGCTAGATCTTTTCAGTTAGCTTGCAAGAGTTTTATTGTTAGCTAAACCTTTACAGTTTGTCCACCCCATCTGAAGATTTTCAGTTCATAATTTCGAGCAAGAGTATCAAACTGCTGGGTTCTTTATTCCTTAATTTAAATACTGAGAAGAACAAGTATCAGGACCACTGCGGTGGGTCAATTTACACTAATCAATTGATGTCAATAACGCACGCTGGTCTTGTGGAAGTTTGCTAAGACAAAACAGATGACTGGACTTCAGCCGATAGGTTTATAAGCAGACTAAAGTCAAGAATAGGTTTTAAAAGGAACCGCTGAGAGCTGCGCCTCGGAGCACCAGCTGGCTGACTGTTTAAAATAAAATAAAAAGGGCATATTGTTGACAAGCATCATATTTCAATTATATGTTGCTATTCAAGCTCTCAAAGGCTCAAGTCACAGCAGGAACAAGTAAATCCTGATGTCGATTTGACTTAAGCAAAGTCAGATTTCTGTTATCCAGTGTATAAAAGGCACAACGTTATGTCCTAAAGAAAAAAGTATGGAGCCCATGTTTTTACACGCTGGATCAGGGAACAATACCTGTAAGGTGTCTTAGAGCTGCAGCAAATCATGCCAATATTATGCATGACATCTTCAAATTAGTTTAATGGAAAGATCAAGCATCAAGCTAGCTAGTTAGCTGGGTGAGGCTTCTCAGTTACCCTCCACAGTAGAAACTGTTGTTGATGGATGGAACGGATAAATCTCTCTGGGACCTGTGAAGAAGATGTAGGCATGGCCGACTTAAACAAAAAGAAACTCAAAGAAATAAAAGTGTCAGAGTCAATTCTTTTTTTTATCTACACAGACTTCAACGAAAGGGAATCTGTAGAACCCTACAAATCAATGTTTAAATGAATTTGCAGAAACCATGCAGTCACTATTTCTGCTTATTCCAGCTGGGTCAACTGTGCTTGTTGATGAATAAAAGGCATTTTGTGTCTCCAGAATTTGCTTAATTGTAAAAAAAAAGGGCTTCAGCGTGTTTACGGGAGTTTCTGGTTGGCAAAAAAGGCCTTGGTCTCTCCACAGGTGGGGTTGGTGCACAGCGGGCAGCGAAGGGTCAGCTGCCGGGAACACGACTCGTTGGACCTCAGGTGGGACTGGACCAGATCTGCCAGGGCCTGGAAACAACAAATGACAGAGGGGTCGGGTTTTGTACAAATATTTCATATTTTAGACAAATTGAAGCAGCCTAATGTCTCCGAGCTTTTGATTCCAAAATTTTGGTACGTGTATGACTGATATTGCACTCTACTGCCTCCTGGTGCCCACGTGAGAAACACCAAGTAGTGAACCTTCAAAGCGTTCCTGCAGCTAGTTGTACATCTACAAATATTTGTAATTTTAGGTGCTCGCTGGTGGTACACTGAAATGTTTAGCTGAATAAGGTAGCAATGTTGTGAACGGTACATAGAGTTAAAAGGAATTATTGAAATTGCAAAGCAAATATGCTGAAATTGTGTAGTTATGTTTGTGTATGAAGATGTCCCAACTCGCTTTATTCTTTGTTTTGCAATGAGGGAAAAATACAACATTTTAAATAAAATGATTTCAGTCAAGTAATTTCCTTTTTTACAGATAATGTAAAAATAAAAGATGGATATTATGACACAAAATTATGTCAGTCATATTTATTTTACTATTTGTGTCATTCAGGTGGGAAAGTTCTATGCAGATATTGGAGTCAATCACATCTGCTAAAGCTAATCCCTCCTGTCACCTTATTTTTATAAAACCATTGCTCGGCATTTTTGGCCAATTAGGGAAGACCTAAAGAGCCAAAGCAGCTCTGGAGCCACAGCTTTTAGAACCTTGGCACAGACATATGAAGAATAAGAGTTTGTCATCTCACCTCTGCAGCTCCTATAATGTTGCTGTAGGCCTCCAGGCAACCTGTCTGAACAGTTTTCTTCTTCTCTTTATCAATTCTGGAGGAATGTCAAAGTTCTTGATAATGTAATTGTGCCACTGTAAGGGCTGTCGTCAATGCTAAATCTGACACCTTGGAAATTGATTTGTACTCTTCTCCTGACTGATACCTTTAGTATCAGTCAAAAGGTTCTCTGAAGCTTTTGGGAGGAAATGTGACTAAGCCAGCGTGAAGAAAAGGTCGACTAGAACAGCTGAACCTAATTTGGGGTTAATCAGAGGCCCTGTGAGTAATGAGCGATGGGAACTGACTCCTGTTTGAGTTCGAATAAGGTGGTTAGTTTGTAAACACAGCCACATCCCAGTTACAAGAGATGGCTTCTGATATATTACTGTATTTTTTTCCCTAAAGGATTTCAGTTTATTTTTCAGCTGAGTGGTAAAGGTCATAGGTCACATTCGAGGTTTAAAAGGTTCTGAAACGATCCATCTTGGTTGCATCATATAAACCTCACATTTTGACAGGGCTGGGAGGACTTTTTTTTTATATCTACTGTATTTGAAATCAGGTAGTTTTGTTCCAAAAACTATTAAAAAATATATATTACCTGTGGAAATTTAGTGGTTAATAACCCCTGGAACAGTTAAACTTGAACAAGGTTGGAATCTGAAGGAGGTTTTATAACAATATGAGCCCCCATCATCCAGCAGTCCTTACTGTGCAGACCCTGATGAACGCATTTTTCTTTATTTTCCAGCAGCAGCAGCAGCAGCAGCAGCTCACAAAGCAACTAAAAGCGCACCGAGGAAACCATCCTTCAGTAACTACCGACTAATCATCCTCTGGATATTGATTTACTCACAGGCCAACACTCGGAGACTTGGTGAGGGGTCTCTGAGCGCAGCGGGTCTGAGCAACCAGCCAGCCGGGTCGTTCAGTTCTACTGTAGTCAGCTTAAAAGGTTCCCATTGATCTGAACCCTTTCTTTAATAAAGCCTGGCCGCTGCAGCTGGATGAGCCGCCTGCTGTAAGGAAAGCTTCAGGGCTGACGATGGACCAGCGGAAGTGTTGCTCATCCTGCTGTTTCCTTCCTTTATGTTTCAGCTAAAACTCTTCGCTACCGATTAATTATCCAGCTGATTAAAAAGATGCGAGACCAATTTCAAATAAGGAAATACGACAGTTCATATGACCTAAAATTACTATGTTCTGTCAAATTCTGTTTATTTTTCCTCATAATGTATTTTGTTTCACAGTTTTTAGAGTTAGAATAATAGATTTTTCTGTCAAAATATTTTTCTGTACATTTTGTGAAAAAACAACAACATAAAAGCTATTTTTAACCAGTCAATTTAATAAAAACAGGAAAAATGTCTTGTAGAGAATCAGGTCTGTCCCCAAGTATTCCAACCTGAACACAAACCTCTCAAGAAATCAGAATATCATCGAAATATAAAACTCCTTCCATACAGAGTAATATATGTCAAACATTTATTTGTTATTTTAATTACGACTTGGAGAAAATTAAAAGTGAAAAATTAGAACTAAGAAATGTCATGTGTCCTACACAATCATAGGGAAGACTGCTGGTTGGACAGATGTCCAGAAGACAGTCACTGACACCCTCCACACGAGAGCAAGTCATTAAAAGGTCACTGATAAAGAAGCTGGCTGTTCACAGAACCCTGCATCCAAGCATATTAATTGAAAGTTGAGTGGAAGGAAAAACTGTGGGAGAAAAGCGGCCTTCAGCTCGTCTGCATTTTTGGGTCCGGTGTCTCTTGTCTTCCCCTAGGCAATGCTCCATCGAGTCTCTGTGAGGTTTAAGTCAGGCCAGTTTGCTGGCCAATCCACCTCAGCTATAACATCTACTGGTGCTGTTGGCCATGTGAGCTAATACCAAGACCTGCTAGAAAATGAAATCACCATCTCTATAAAGCTTGTCAGAAGAGGGAAGCATGAAGTGCTTCAAGTTTTTCTGGTAGATGGCTGCGTTGACTGTGGACCAACAAGTGTAGATGACATGGCATCCCAAATCATCATCAAATTAACTGTAGAAACTTCACAATGGATCCTGTGCCTCTCCACTATACCTTCAGACTCTGGGAACTTAATTTCCAAATACAAAAATTACCTTAGTCTGAAAAGAGAACTTTGGACCACTGAGCAACGGTCCAGTCCTTTTTCTCCTTAGCCAACCAGGTAAGATGCGTCTGATGGTTCTGGTTCAGGAGTGGCTTAACAAAAGGAATATGATAGTTGTACCCCATATCCTAAATATGTCCGTCTGTGGTGGCTCTTAAACCTCTGATCCCAGCTGAAATCCACGTCAAGGCTGCAGTTATACCAGGTGATTATGCAGTTTTTTCCTTCCACCTAACTTTCTAATAGTTTGCTTAAATATGATCCCTTTGTGTGCAATACAGAAGTTTCACTTTATTTGTTTAGATGCACTGGATTTTCATCACCTTTACCGAACGCCTCCATTATTGTCAAAACCTGATGATAGCAAGACTACAGTAATGTCCGCTCCTGGCCTTTGTTGTTCCATTTCTTGTAAAGCTTTGAGCAACGATTGGCCTCTGCCTGCAAGAATTAGGTTTTGTTCCTATTGCAGAAATAAAAGTTCTGCATTTTAATTCTGCCTTACTTTCTCCCCATGACGTTTATGTAATTTTGCTGATGTCAGCAGGATTCTTCCCATCATGGAAGTTTCTGGATCATTCCATCACTGATGTTTTTCCTACTAAATCTGTGTGTGTCGTTTCTCATCTTCACTTTAATTTCCTTCACACTGCATTTAACGAATATGCTAAATGTTGAGCAGTTTGAAGGTTACAGACCATCAAAGAATAATATGTAAGAAGATAAGAAGGTACCTTCATGAAGAGCGGGTTTCCATTCAGTGACTCTGCTCTCCTGATGTTCTCCACCCCGCACTGGAGAAACAACAAACAGCAGAAACACATGTTAATATATTTAGATTAAATCCCCTTTTTAATGTTTCTCATATTTTCAAAAGCCAATGAGCTGTTCCACTCAGTCTTCAGTAGCATCCTGATTGGTTCCAGACCGGTACCGATTCATAAGGTTGGTTTACTCCTTAATGCATAGCATCTCAAGTTATCTTTTCATTCTCTTTGGTCTTAACTGATTGTAAGTTTCTTATCTGCTGATTATGCATCTCTGGAGGTCCATCTGGCTGTTTGCGTTTCTTTTAAGGCTTGATTTTATTCCACAGCCTAACAGCAGCAGGTTTTATTTGAGGTGAAGTGGAGCTCTTATTGACCGCGAACCAACTGCTCACTGTTTCTGCACGTGGTCCGTCTTATCTGAGGTTCTGAAAAGTTCTAAACGACCACTTACACAGTTAAAGACAGAATTTGACCCTATAAACAGACAACACTCATTATTACCTTATAAATATTTCCACATGGACATGCTGAATGTCTCCTGGAGAAAGGTTTGATGGTCGGGGGGACAAAGATGGAGCTGACCAGCCACAATGACAGGTATGTTTACAGAGGTCAAAGAGAGTTTGTCAAAGATAAGAACACTGCACCAACTGTCAGGCATGGTGGTGGCAGCATCATGCTGTACTGGAGAACCTCCACTTCACCTTAAATCAACAGCTGGAAGGTTGAAGGTTGGACACAGTTGGATGTTCCAACAGGAGTATGGGGTAGACAAATCAGGCTAACATCAAGCTTCTGGAATGGCCTTCACCAACCTCAGATCTCAAAAACCAACCAGTTTAAATAAACTAGCTGGTCCCATATCCACACACAAAGTGATGCCAGAAGCTTGAAAGTGTCTACAGAAAGTGGGAGGTTAAAGTTCAGCTAGCTAAGACAGGTTCAACCAAACATGTAAGTATTTCTGACCCTGTGCAGATCTGAGAAAAGCAACAACAACGACGCCCCATACTGGAAATAAATCAGCAAAATGATGCTCATGAAGAGTTGGTGGAAACATCTGACCAGAGCAGCACACACAATATCCTGAATAATGAAACCACTGCACTATTCCTAGCTCTTTTACATTTTAATATGCATGATGACATCGGCTGTTTATAAATGACTCGAGAAGAAAAGGACAAAACACCTGAACACCGAGTGAAGCTAAAAACCAGCAGATCAGGAGCTGATCTTCAAAACTCAAAGTCCCTGTTTGTCTAAATTTAAAGTACTGATGATTCTTAAGTAACTTGAGTAATTATGTGCTGATTTTCCTGACTTATTATCAATGTTTGTCTACTTTTATTATTATTAGACATCAGGATCGCAGGTTTCTGGTGATCATTTCGTGGGTAAGAAGATGAAGCGTTTGGGTCGCTAATGTGGCTGTTGAAGCAGACAGAACAGGAAACTGAAGACCTTCAGAGAGTCTTTATTTGGTCCTCACCTCTTCGGCCAACACCTGAGCGTACTCGATGTCCAGCTCATGTAGCGTCTCTATGTGATCCGATGTGAAGGCGATGGGCACCAGCAGGAGGTTCTTCTTCCCTCGCTCACTCAGACCTTTAATCACCTCGTCCGTCTGGGGGCCGAGCCACGCCATGGGTCCTACCTGAAACACAGGAGACATGTAAGGTGCTGGAGGCATCAGGTCTGCCCTGGTTATAGGATGGCAGAGTTCGGTAAACATTTGGCGCCATCTTGTGGAGAACAATTGTTAAAGCATGACTGAGCAGCTCTGAGACGTAGAACATGAAATCTGGAAAGAAGGAACCAGTCAGCAGAGGCATAAGAAGAATCTCAGAGCCAAGATTTCTCCTCAATCCTGACAGGACGGAACCGTCCCAGTTTACCCACCCTGGACTGCCACACCAGTCTGTAGGGGTTACAGTGTCCCAGTCTCTCCATGACCCTTTGCACGGTGGCTCCCACTTCCTGAGGATACGGATCGCCTCTGTTTACAACCTGAACGAGAAAAACGAAGGAAAACAGGAGGTGTGTCAGAAACAGCGGCGGGATTTATTACAGGAAATACAGTTAGAGGAAGAGAACAACTGAGGCTGTAGTGCATGTTAGTATCAGAACCTGCATTACCTCTCTGAAATGTAAAGGGTACTTTTCAAGAACTTAAACATTTCTTTCCTGAAACTTGCAGGATACTTTTTCAAAACATAGAGGGTACTTTTCTCAACTTACATGTTGCTTTTTCATAATTCACAAATTACTTACAAATTACTTTCTTGGAACCAACACAGTTTTTCCCAGCACTTGCGACATACTTTTCCAGAAAATACAGGGTTACTATCTAGAGCTTACATATCACTCTTTCATAACGTGTAGCTTTCTTAAAACTTACAGCATAATATTTCAGAACTTATCCAGTATTTTACTGAATTGTAAAGTGTTCTTATCCAGAAACTTAAAGGTTGTTTTTTTTTTTTTTTTAGAACATACTTTACTTTTCGGTGCTTTTTTAGACCTTACAGTAGAGCTGAAACAATTAATGAGATTAATCATTATTAATCAATTATTGAAATAATCTTCAACTAATTTAGTTATCGAATAATCGTGAACTGGAGCACACAGACTCTAAAACGTGCCATTTGCTGAAAGAACAAACCACTCAGAGCATCAGTTAGGCCAAAATTGTCCAAAGAAATATACAAATTTTGCATTTAAGATGAAAAACCTTCTTTTTCTGTAAATATGCTCCATCCAGAACTCTTCCAGTGGCCTAGCTGTAGCTTCACCTGGTTCAGAATCCGTAAAAAATCTCCTATTAGGCACCTTTTGATATCAGATTATTAATCGAATAATCGATAAAATAGTCCACAGATGAATCGATTAGCACTAGCAGTTAGTTGAAGCCCTACCTTACAGGTTACTTTCCAGGAACTTACAGGGAACTTTGCTAGAAATTACACCTTTGATGGTACTTCTCTTAAACTTATAGGGTACCTTTGTGTAAGTTTGAATTATCTAAAACATACATGTTACGTTTTTTTTTTTTTTTTTCCTTACGGGTTACTTTCCTTACAGGGGACTTTTCTAGAGCTTCCACTTTAACTTCTAAAAAATACACTTAACTTCAACAGAAATTACAGGTAACTTTCCTGAAACATGCCGCATACCTTTCCCAAATATTACTTAAAGTTACCTTTCTAGAACTTTATTTTCTTAAATTGTACATGTTAGGTTTTCTAGTTAGTTTCCATGGAATTACAGGGAACTTAAATCTCTCCATAGGGCCCAGTTTAAGTTTTGATTGTAATGTGAATCACAACCAGTTCATTAAAAACCAAAGTTCTTACAGATCAGGATGTAATTAATAACCACCAAATATATTCGACTATTGCTTAAAGCGTTTTTATCGTTAGTATAACTAATCACACGTGGCTCTGTTTGACGCATCGGTTGCAGCTGGTAGACATGTTGATACCTACAGCCATGGGCAGCGAATGTGCCGAGAACAAAATGACAACATCTTCTCTCTTATCTTCTGGAAACTTCAGCAGCTCGTTTCTGATGTGTTCTGCAAAACACTGAACACAGAAAAAAAAAAACATTTAAAATCACATTTGACTAATTATTTCGCCTGATTTCCTTGTGATTTACAGTCCAGTTTTCTCCCGTTGTCATTGTTGCTGTGACAACGGCTCCCCTCAGGCCTTTATTACAAAGCAGCTTTAGAGGCCAACAAATTAAATCTAAATCTACTCCCTGACTCAAATCCAACACAATCACTTGTTCTCTTTATTTTCGTGCTCATTTGTTGACTCGTGATTAATGAAAACTTCAGATTCAGTCGATTTTCTGACGCAACAGACTAGCAGCTGTCGTTTCTAACCTCCACCAGCAGGGGGTGTGTGGGCCAGCGGTCGATGACGCTCCAGCGCATCTTTGGTCGCTCTCCTCTGTTTCTATAGTAACGGTAGATGGCGTTCAGACTGCTGCCTGTGGACAAAGAAAACCTGTTACTGCTTTGAACATCATACCAATGGTCCTGCTCCTGTTTGGAAAACTGGGAAAATTGTTGCGCTAAAACAAAATGAACATGGATTAGTTTAGATGCATTAAAGTCCAGTAGAACCGAACTGGTGCGGCTCTCAGAGCGAACTAACAGTACAGATGTTTGCCATGATCCACCAACCTGTGGTGGAGCAGCTGTACTGAGGATACTGAGTGAAGGCCACGGCTCGCTCCACTCCGTCCTTCTCCATCTCCTCGATGGCTTCCTCCGTTAGCGGGTTCACGTACCGGAAGCCGATGTAGAACTT
The DNA here is from genome assembly GCF_021462225.1 of Girardinichthys multiradiatus. Classification (NCBI taxonomy): domain Eukaryota; kingdom Metazoa; phylum Chordata; class Actinopteri; order Cyprinodontiformes; family Goodeidae; genus Girardinichthys; species Girardinichthys multiradiatus. The sequence goes on along the minus strand of NC_061801.1, from coordinate 39,295,102 downwards.
GTGAGGAGCTGAGAAATGTTTTGAATTAAAGAGTTAATCCACAGCATGAACCCTTTTCTGGACCTGATCAACCGTACTTCAGGCTTTTGTAGCTGAATTGGAGTTTCTCTATGGACTCTGGCTGCTTTTTCACCTTTTTTCAGTCAAGTACCTGAACATATAAATGCTGAACAGACTCATTTTGAAGAGATTCCTAATGGTCAAGCAGATTCCTGATGCGGATCACAATCCCGATGGAGTGACCAGTCTGCACTGATTGACCATGCTCAACTCATTCTCAAATGAACATATTTAAGACTCTGAACAGGTTCTTAAAAGTAAAAGGATTTGTATTTTTGAACAGATTAATTATTTGGAACAGATTCCCCGTTGTCAACTGATCCAATCAGATTCCCAAATTCCAGACTCAACAAATTAGAGATAAAGACACCATTTATTTCCAGTCTGAACCCATTCTTAAAGTTGAACTGACTCACTAATCTGAACAGAGTGATTTTTTTCAAGAAAGTCTCCACTAAATATCTCTAACCAGGTCCTGGTCAGCAGTTCTCCAAGCTGTGGTCTTTCTCTGGGTTTTTCTTGGCTGCTTTTCTCTTCGTTTCGACCCAGTTCCTGAACTCCTGCAGAAACTGTTCTCATTTAACTCTTATCTAAAAATCATTCAGGCACTAAAAGGCTCCTAAACCAAAAAGACAAACCGGTGTTGTGTCACAGAGACCAACTTTTCTTCCCATCTAAGAAAAACCCCAAAGTTAACCAGAGTTTTATTCGACTCCCACATAGCAGGTAGCTAAAGACTTGTTCCTTTGTCCTTCACTCGTTCAGTTTTGTCCAACTTTTTAACAACGTCCCACAGATCAGACTGAAACATGTCAGGTTTTTGGAACCACATTGGTGCAAAACTGGACATTTCTGCTTGGAATCTGTTCTCTTTGACTGAAAAAGCAACAATAGTCTGAGAACATCAGAAAACCCGGTTGATAATGACCACTTCAGTTATTAAAGGAGAGTCTGGATGACAGGGATATAAATGTGTGCTGCTGTTTGAATGTCAGTTAATCTGGAGATATCTCGGTGCCCACGCTGAGCCCCCTGGCTGCAGCAGACTGAGTTGATATCAGTGAGGAGTATTTCAGGGTGTGAGCAGAACCTCCTTCATTATCTTCCCTCACAGCGCCTGCAGCGAGGTTATCTGACTGCACTGTTAACCGTTTCCAGCCCGAGACTTCGGGGTGTGGTGGTGGCTGCTGACCTGTGTTGGGGCTCGTTTCATCCAGCAGCTTCACCATGCCCTCTCCCTGCATGGAGGTCCAGTGTTTGATGGGAGAACCTCCTCCGATCTTACTGTACTGCTCCTGGATCTTCGGGGTGCGGCGCTTAGCGATGAATGGGCCGAGTTTACTGCCGAGTAAAGAACGTTACAGTGTTACGCCAGAATCACACAACTCTATAAACCTGAACAAAACAGTCCAGTTTTAACGTTCCAACCTGAACCACAGCAATGGGATTAAAGGTGCTTTTAGGAAGCTCCAATAAGCTGAAGAGAACCTGCACGGTTCTGTCTGTTGTTGTTGCAGGAGCAGCTGACATCACAAGTTGCTCCTGCAAACAACAACATGCTCAGTGCTGCGTGTCGGTGCTCACTTCTGAACGGGGAGCTTCATCAGATCTGTGTCCATGAAGAGCCTCAACAGGAAGTCATGAACATCTTCCAGTTTCTCTGGTCCTCCCATGTTCAGCATCAGGATTCCTGTTTTAGGTTTCCTGCAGAAAAAAATACATCCTTCAGCAGAAGATAGAAGATTCTGCAAAGTTTTCTATTCATCAGCCCATCCATTGGTGTCTCCAGCCACCTGTTGAATCTACAGTGCACTGGTGCATCCACCTGTTCTTACATCCATCCATTGTTTCAACAATTACAATAATTTATCCAGCCATCAATGTATCATCTATTCATTCATCAAACTGGTAAAATCCATAATGTTTTAGGTTTCTGAGGAGACTTCTGAAACAAAACTTGAGGTCTTAACGTGTCAACAGAAGAAGAAGGTGATGCCATCCTCTTTCTGTCTGTTTGGACATCAGAGGAGTTTCTCTTTGCAACTTTTTAACACAGAAAACAGGAAGCATTTAGAAAACAAGTAACAGGCAGATCCTCAGATCAGCAGATGAACCTGCAGCAGTTGAAGGTTTTAGATTTGAAGCTCTGGAGAAAATCCACATCAGAAAACTGTTAATCAGCATGTGGAGGTCCTGAAGAAACAGTGTTCAACTGGAATCCTATGATCTGCCCACTCTGTTTCCATCCAGTCAGGTTGGTTCAGATACCTGTTCTCCTGGGATTCTGGAGGTGCATTCTGGGCTAAAGCTGCAGCCGTGGATCGTCTCCTTAAAGTCAGACCGATGCTGCTCCTGGCAACTGCAACAGAGCATGAAAAACTCTTACTCAGATATGTTTCTTATCATTTATTATTCGAGTTTACGTTTAAGGTCTGAGTTTAATCAGTCGGCGCAGTATTTGTCCAAGAAAAGCAAGATTTTAACAGGGTTAGGGTTAAATCCAAACCAAATGTTCTAGTAAGAAAATTTGATTTAAAGCCAAGATTTTACTCAGGGGCTTTAAAGGCACTTGAATAAAAAAACGCTAATATTATTTGTTTAAAAATTAAATTGTTTATAACAAGAAAGTAAAAAGACTATTAAATATGTCCATTCATAGCATGTTTAAAGATTTCAGAAATGTTCTTGTTTAAAAGTTTATAAAATCTGAACAGTTTCTTGCAAGAAGAAAAATCCCCAATAAAAAGCAAATCTGAGGACATAGATTTATATTACAACTATCTGTGTCTCACGTGGTTATTTTGTTTTTTCTAAATGTTTAATTAAAAAAAATTTATATATATATATATAAATATTTTCAGCAGTCAAAACATTCACTGGTTCACCAATTATACACAGCTCCAAAAAATAAAGGGAACACTCAAATGTGGAAAAAGTGTAAAAACACACTAGAGGCTGATCCAACTTTGATGTAATGTCCTTAAAACAAGTCAAAATGAGGCTCAGTATTGTGTGTGACCTCCACATGCCTGTATGACCTCCCTACAACACCTGGAGATGCTCCTGATGAGACGGAGGATGGTCTCCTGAGGGATCTCCTCCCAGACCTGGACTAAAGCATCCGCCAACTCCTGGACAGTCTGTGGTGCAACATGACGTTGGTGGATGAGCGAGACATGATGTTCCAGATGTGCTCAATCAGATTCAGGTCTGGGGAACGGGCGGGCCAGTCCATAGCTTCAATGTCTTCATCTTGCAGGAACTGCTGACACACTCCAGCCACTTGAGGTCTAGCATTGTCCTGCATTAGGAGGAACCCAGGACCAACCACACCAGCATATGGTCTCACAAGGGGTCTGAGGATCTCATCTCGGTACCTAATGGCAGTCAGGCTACCTCTGGCGAGCACATGGAGGGCCGTGCTGCCCTCCAAAGAAATAGCACCCCACACCATTACTGACCCACTGCCAAACTGGTCATGCTGAAGGATGTTTCAGGCAGCAGATCTCTCTCCACGGTGTCTCCAGACTCTGTCACGTCTGTCACATGTGCTCAGTGTAAACCTGCTTTCATCTGTGAAGAGCACAGGGCGCCAGTGGTGAATTTGCCAACCCTGGTGTTCTCTGGCAAATGCCAAAGCGTCCTGCACGGTGTTGGGCTGTGAGCACAACCCCCATTTGTGGACATCAGGCCCTCATACCATCCTCATGGAGTTGGTTTCTAACCATTTGTGCAGACACATGCACATTTGTGGCCTGCTGGAGGTCATCTTGCAGGGCTCTGGCAGTGCTCCTCCTGTTCCTCCTTGCACAAAGGTGGAGGTAGTGGTCCTGCTGCTGGGTTGTTGCCCTCCTACGGCCTCCTCCACGTCTCCTGGTGTACTGGCCTGTCTCCTGGTAGTGCCTCCAGGATCTGGACACTACGCTGACAGACACAGCACACCTTCTTGCCACAGCTCACATTGATGTGCCATCCTGGATGAGCTGCACTACCTGAGCCACTTGTGTGGGTTGTAGAGTCCGTCTCATGCTACCACGAGTGTGAAAGCACCACCAACATTCAAAAGTGACCAAAACATCATCCAGAAAGCATCGGTACTGAGAAGTGGTCTGTGGTCCCCACCTGCAGAACCTCTTCTTTATTGAGTGTCTTGCTAATCACCAAAGATTTCCCCCTGTTGTCTTTTTCATTTGAACAACAGGATGTGAAATTAATTGTCAATCAGTGTTGCTTCCTAAGTGGACAGTTTGATTTAACAGAAGTTTGATTTACTTGGAGTTTTATTGTGTTGTTTAAGTGTATCCTTTATTTTTCTGAGCAGTCTGTACACACACAAGTTTTACATGGGCTACAAAAGCTGTATTATTTCAATGCAAACATGTGTTTTATAGATATAGATAAATCCCTGCGTTTAATTGCATAATAAATGCAAATATAGTTTATGATCCCCACGGTTACAGTACATCGCTTGGCCGCCAGGGGGCTTCTAAGGTTACGCAAGTTGAAAAGTGTGCAGTTGTGTAACAACCTGTAACATTTTATCGTGTTACTTCATTTCCCGCCGCGAGAACATGTTAACAGAACCGCGCTGCGTTCAATGAGCAGCTTATTGTCGCTAAATGCGGGATAAGGTCGTTATGTAACACTGAGATTAAAATGAAACACAGACTGGAAACTTCGACAAGGCAGAGAAAATCACCACCGGAAACAGTTTCTGTCCGAGGAGGGAACAAGAGCGGAACCGTTGAGCTCATTTTAAAACTTTTAAAACACACCAAAGTATTAAGAACGATAGCAGACTCGTTCTTTAGGCATCTGAAATGCTAAATAATGAACTGCTGATTTACATAGAGTTTTAACAGCTCAACAAGACAGGTTAAAGCGCTTTAAAGTGAAAGTGCAGCATTATTTTGAAAAACTCTCGATAGGAAGTTGTTTCATGTTTCTGACAGCTTGATGCTCTCACATGTAACGTCAATGTCAGCGTCCACAAAAAGCCCCAAATGGCAAAATAAAACAATTCAGAACAACGAGACACAGAATGCTGCACTTTGTTTTATCATATTATAAATCAGAGCTCAATTTAAAACACCGGAGCGCAGTTTTAGTTTGGTTACAATTCCTGAACATTCAAAGACTCACAGAGAAACAAGCGACCGGCGCTGCCCAACGCTGCCATCCTGCTGCAGTTCCTGTATCCCTGCTGAAATACGCTCCAGATAACTGCGCCCTCTCCGCTGGATCCCACGCGTGTCCCCAACCCACAGGACAAATTGAATCGTGGGTCAGTCCCGGTGTGAAACCCAGATTCCTTCAGCTGCGCCCGGCTGAAGGCGCGGACTTCCGGCAAGTTTAATACGATGACGATCACACTTCCGTTTGGAGACCTAAAAAATAAATTCGTAATCTAGCATGACGCCTCTTATTTATTTTAACTTTTTATTTAACTTACAGTCTTTAAATATGTCACAGCAGTGTAAATATAATGTTTGATTTATGTTTTATATTCAGCCCCTATTAGTCCCTGTAGGTATTTCATATTTTCAGCAGTCAAAACATTCACTGGTTCACCAATTATACACTGCTCAAAAAAATTAAAGGGAACACTCAAATAACACATCCTAGATCTGAATGAATGAAATATTCTCATTGAATACTTTGTTTGGTACAAAGTTGAATGTGCTGACAACAAAATCAGACAAAAATCATGAATGGAAATCAAATTTATTAACCAATGGAGGCCTGGATTTGGAGTCACACACAAAATTAAAGTGGAAAAACACACTACAGGCTGATCCAACTTTGATGTAATGTCCTTAAAACAAGTCAAAATGAGGCTCAGTATTGTGTGTGACCTCCATGTGCCTGTATGACCTCCCTACAACGCCTGGAGATGCTCCTGATGAGACGGAGGATGGTCTCCTGAGGGATCTCCTCCCAGACCTGGACTAAAGCATCCGCCAACTCCTGGACAGTCTGTGGTACAACGTGACGTTGGTGGATGGAGCGAGACATGATGTCCCAGATGTGCTCAATCAGATTCAGGTCTGGGGAACAGGCGGGCCAGTCCATAGCTTCAATGTCTTCATCTTGCAGGAACTGCTGACAAACTCCAGCCACATGAGGTCTAGCATCGTCCTGCATTAGGAGGAACCCAGGGCCAACCACACCAGCATATGGTCTCACAAGGGGTCTGAGGATCTCATCTCGGTACCTAATGGCAGTCAGGCTTCCACTGGCGAGCACATGGAGGGCCATGCTGCCCTCCAAAGAAATACCACCCCACACCATTACTGACCCACTGCCAAACTGGTCATGATGAAGGATGTTTCAGGCAGCAGATCTCTCTCCACGGTGTCTCCAGACTCTGTCATGTCTGTCACACGTGCTCAGTGTGAACCTGCTTTCATCTGTGAAGATCACAGGGTGCCAGTGGAGAATTTGCCAATCCTGGTGTTCTCTGGCAAATGTCAAGCGTCCTGCACGGTGTTGGACTGTGAGCACAACCCCCATTTGTGGACGTCGGGCCCTCATACCATCCTCATGGAGTTGGTTTCTAACCGTTTGTGCAGACACATGCACATTTGTGGCCAGCTGGAGGTCATTTTGCAGGGCTCTGGCAGTGCTCCTGTTCCTCCTTGCACAAAGGTGGAGGTAGCGGTCCTGCTGCTGGGTTGTTGCCCTCCTACGGCCTCCTCCACGACTCCTGGTGTACTGGCCTGTCTCCTGGTAGCGCCTCCAGGTTCTGGACACTACGCTGACAGACACAGCAAACCTTCTTGCCACAGCTCACATTGATGTGCCATCCTGGATGAGCTGCACTACCTGAGCCACTTGTGTGGGTTGTAGAGTTCGTCTCATGCTACCATGAGTGTGAAAACACCACCAACATTCAAAAGTGACCAAAACATCATCCAGAAAGCATCGGTACTGAGAAGTTGTCTGTGGTCCCCACCTGCTGAACCACTCCTTTATTGAGTGTCTTGATAATCACCAAAGATTTCCCCCTGTTGTCTTTTCCATTTGAACAACAGGATGTGAAATTGATTGTCAATCACTGTTGCTTCCTAAGTGGACAGTTTGATTTCACAGAAGTTTGATTTACTTGGAGTTTTATTGTGTTGTTTAAGTGTATCCTTTAATGTTTTGAACAGTGTATTAATCAACCCCTCAAACCAAAAAAACATCCAGCCAATAATAGAACGAAAACTATTTGCCTATTTTTTTTAAACAGAATGAACACATTTTATTTTGTTATTGAATCATATTTTTATCTGTAAGCTGCTATCGTCATTATGTTGCAATAAAATACATTGGAAGAATTGGAGCAAACTTCTAATAATAATAATGAGAATCATAACAAATGTTTAAAAGAATATATTTAAAAGTGTTTGCTTTTAATATGAAAATCATTTCGGCCATTTCCGGTTTAAACTCTGCTTGTTTGATGTTTACTTGTCATCAGTGTGGCGTCAGATGTACGTTTGTCTCTGTTCCTGTAGCCACGCCCACCTAGCTTGGTGAAGGTTTTTAAAACAAAGATCATCCGTTTTATTTTTTATTTTAGGAACAACACATGGAATCCCCGTTTTTATTAAACCCAAGAAATACGATACAAAACAGTTTTATTTAAAAGCTGAACAGCCTGATTTTCTAAAAAATACATAAAACACTTAATTAAACTAAAAATAACATAAATGCAAACAGGAAAATAAAGACATCAAAGTGTCAGGACAAAAATAAAAAAAAGGCCTTGGCTTTTAAATTGGAAAATCAAATATATATATATATCAACAAAGTCCAGAGACTCAGCCTTAAATTCACATTTTAGACACATAATCACAGTTTCCCAACTCGTCAGAGCAAACTTAAGAGGTAAACATTTCTGCTGTATTAATTTTTCTCATGTGTAAATTTTGGTTGATTTCTTAGGCAGGCATTTAAAAACAAAAGAACTGTAAAGACAAAATCAGAAGCATTCATGGACTGTGGATAGTTGCTTCACTGGAACGGATCAATTGTTCCACACATTTTGCACTTCTTCTGGTAATACTTCCTCCAACCTCCTTTAGTCAACATGACAACTCTGTCTTCTCCTAAAACCTTTCACAAAGTTGGAGCAACCGGGTCAAACTCCTACCACCTGAGCTACAGTCGCCCCTTTAGAGTCAGGGATCCTGCTACTGTGATAAAATATAATTTATTTTAAGGTTTATTAGAGTTGTGAAGGGAGCAGTTGAAAACACGTGTCTGCAGTCATGCTGAAGGTGGATTTTATCTCCTTTATCTGTTTTATGTTCAAGTCTAAACTAGACCACAAGATGCAAAGAAGCTATCCCAGTAGCTGTCAGGCAGGGCTTTTGTCTTCATCAGGAAGCTGCTTTTAACTCACTGACTACCTGGAACCGTCCACATTCCTTCACACACAGTGATGTATTTCCTTCTTCCTTTTAGGCTCTCTTCTTGTTCAGGCTGAAGCCTAAAGAGGAGCAAAAATAAACCAGCAGCTCCCCAAGAAGGAAGTTCTCACAAAAGAACCTGTTTCTTTGCTGGAGGACCATAAAGAAGTTGTGGTTTCTCTCATGAGCTTTGAGAAGATGTAATCAGCAGCATCTAGTGGCCGTTAGAGGAACATCAACTGAAGTACACAGAAAGTGAAATTTAAGACATTTCTCAAATATATATATTTTTTTCAGTCAACTCTAATTCTTCTCCCCCAGGATTACCTATATGTATTTCCATTTGAACTAATAAATATTATTTAAGGCGTCATATGATTCCTTTGCCGAGAACAAAGACCAGTTAAATTCAGTCCAGTTTAACCAGTTTTAGTCCAGTTAAGTCTTGCAGAGAGGTTTTAATCCAATTCAGTCCCATTTAAATTCTACCTCAGCAAACTGACGGGCTGCTTTAAATACATGGTATTTATGAACTATTTCAAGGCAAATATCTTTATAGCAGCACCTTCTGAGAACATTTAAAAATGTTGGACTTAATTCTACACTAGAGGGCGATATGCTGCTGCGAGTGTTGTTTTGAACTGAGGTTTACCAGTGGCAGTTGAGGAAAATTCAGAAATGGCCTTGGTTTATGACCTAATAAAAGTATTCTTCTTTGTTCTCCTGCAGCAGGCTTGATCTATGGCATGGTTCAGGTCAGATAGCTCTGTTTAGTTTAAGTAGAAGATACGTTTATGCCACACTGTACAGGGTTCAAATTAAAGTCAACATGTCTAGGAAGGAATTACAACAGGTTTCACCTCGGTCCTTCCTCTGCTGAGTCTCGGTCTCATGGAAATTTCCTTGAAGCTGTTGCTCTCTTACTTTGTCTAGTCAGAACGGTTTGGCAGGGCTGGTAAACACGACAACAATTACAAAGCTATTTCTAAGGCTTTGGGACTCCAGATACCGCAGATGGAGAAACATGGTTATCACAGTGGAGAACCTCGCAAGGAGTGGCTGACCTACCATTATTTCTCCAAGAGGGCATCACTAAGTCATACAGGAGGTCACAGAAGAACCCAAAACAACATCTAAAGCTCTGCAGGTCTCAGTGCCTCACTTAAGGTCAGATAATAAGAAGACTTGGAAAAAACAGCCTCAATGGGAGAGTTCCAGGGTCAGAACTACTGCTGACCCAAAACAAACCCGACAAAGGACCGTCTTACATTTACCAAAGCATTCCAGGAACTTGTAAAGATTCAAGCTGGCGATCTGCCTGCTGGGCTTTACTGCCTGACGCACCTCTGGTGCCATTATTCTTCCGATGGACAAGACACACTGAGGGTTTTTTGGAAGGTGTGCGTTGCGTTACTTCTCGAGTTAAACTAACCGCATTGCAGAAAAACAACTGACAATCATACTGGTGGTAGTAGGATGACCTGGGCTTGAGTTGCTGCTTAAGAACCTGGACAACTTGTTGGAACTTATGGAACCATGAACTCTGCAAAAAATCCTAAAGCAGAATGTCCAGGCAAGTTTCTGACCCACACTTGGGTGATCAGCAGGGTACTCATCCAAAGTACACCAGCAAGTCCACTTCTGAATGTCTCAAAGAAACAAAGATTTTGGAGTGGGCTAGTCAAAGTCCAGACTGAATCCGTAATTAACTTAGAACAACACGGTCCCGGTATGAGTCAATATATTGTGATTTTCATGCTTGTCTTTATCAAAGCTGGTCCTGAAGGTAAAACGGCTTCAACGGTTCTGTTTGTGCATTTTCACATTTACATGTAAAGGGTTTAAAAACCTCAATCTGTGTTTAACAATATATCTGCTCAGTGTAGAAAACCCCAGTTTAGACATGACCAGTTAAAGTGTTTTTAGATTTTAAGCTAGAGATGAAAACGAAAACTGTGAAATGGCTCTTTAGTTCAGCTCAGGTTCATAAAAGCTGCGGCGCACGGCCATGTTTCTGTACTCTGTTTAAAGGGGAGGTCCAATCCTCACTGGCTGGGCATGCAAGGCGCAGCGAATCTAAACTTTTTTGTCTTTTCAGGTGCTGGTGCCGTCCTCTGGTAGAAAGGCGCCCTGGGTGGAGAACCATATCACAAAAATTGCTGCTGGCTCCTGAATTAAAACAAGGTAGAGTTGACCTCTTGGGCCAACCAAGAAAAGACCTGAAATACTTTGAGGATCTCTCTGTTAGGAATCATTCTCTTTCTGGTCAAAACGTTTTTTCACCAATACGCCGTTTTTAAAAAAGTTTTTATAAATACTGCTCTACATGCAGCATTTATTTCACCAACTTCACCCAAACACCAGCTGTTCTTTTTTTCTGCAGCTTTGATGGGGTCTCATCTCTTTGCAAAAGTCTGTTTTGAAAAGCTGACGAAATGCAAATAAAAACATTTGAGTTGCGTAAAGAAAGCTTGAACATTACTGCTGTAATCTGCACTAACAGGCGGGTAAAGTTCCTCGTTAGGTATAACAGTCCACCAGAGAAGCAGCAGGCGATGCTCGTCACAAGTCACATAAACTCACTAACAGCTGACAGATTTTACATTATATTTATTGCAAAACATTCATTAAACCTAAATGTAGCACAGCAGCAGCACCTCTCCTCTTTATTTATCTGCTTGTTAAATTACTTTTGTTGAATTTTCTAAGCATTATCTTTGCATGTTTCTCCGTGTTACCGTTTCTCTTTTATGGATCATCTCAACTCTTCTTGTGCTTAACTCTTCCAGCTTCAGTAAAGAGACCTTTGAGAGCACCAAGTTGGATGTTTTTGGGAGGCCACTGCCTTCTGAGCTTCAGCTTTTCTAAACAAAACCTCAGCTCATATTTCTCAGAAAACAGTATCAATAATTTATCTGATTAATGTGGGCTGAGCTTTTGATCACAAATCCTTTCAGTCCCAAACCACACACCAAATTTATCCAACTTATTAACCATGCAGCTTTCAGATTAGTTTACGGATCTCTCTCTGCTGTAATCGGAGCAGAAAACAACAGTTGATGTAGTATACATTGATACTTTTTTTATCAAAGTTTATTCAGTTATAAAACTGTAACATCACATTCCACCAGGACTCAAACCAGGACACAGAGTCTGTTTATGTGACACTGCTGCAGTTTTCTGCAAGTAGCTCAACTCTGTCATGGACGACATGAGAGAACAGCACAACTTACAATTTTATGTCATTTTCTACACTCAAATCAACTCCAGAGGAAATAACAGAGCAGTTTCACTGCAGACATGCTGAGTTGAAGAAGCTCAGGTATAATGATATGTTTTAATGGGAGATGGTTCGGCATCTTCTCAGGACCCAGATCATTTGGTTCCGCTCGCTAAAAAGAGCCTAATCTTTAGCTTTTATAGTCAGACTGAATCCAACAAAGGTTTGACCTGTAGTTACATTGAGGAGAGCAGTCACGATTATGCAGGATTTCAAAATTTATCAAAATAAAAATCTAACTGAAACTTTAGTTTTTGGTTTATCATAATTGTTTTAATTTAAAATATGATCATAAAAGCATAAAACATAATTACCCAGAGGTCTGTGCTCTCATCTCCCTACAGGTGGCTTTACTTTCTTTTTAACCTGAATCCTGTCTTTGTTAATTTGATGGTTTGTTACTGGTCTGACTGGTGAGGTGAGATTTACTGGGAACTTTTGATAATTGCTGGAGAAATATAATAAAAACATTGGTTCTCCTGAAGGACCAGATCAACTGGTGCTAGAACCAGATCGACTGGTGCTAGAGCCAGATCGACTGGTGCTAGAACCAGATCGACTGGTGCTAGAACCAGATCGACTGGTGCTAGAACCAGATCGGCTGGTGCTAGAACCAGATCAGCTGGTGCTAGAACCAGATCAACTGGTGCTAGAGCCAGATCAACTGGTGCTAGAGCCAGATCAACTGGTGCTAGAACCAGATCAACTGGTGCTAGAACCAGATCAACTGGTGCTAGAACCAGATCAACTGGTGCTAGAGCCAGATCAACTGGTGCTAGAACCAGATCAACTGGTGCTAGAACCAGATCAACTGGTGCTAGAGCCAGATCAACTGGTGCTAGAACCAGATCAACTGGTGCTAGAGCCAGATCAACTGGTGCTAGAGCCAGATCAACTGGTGCTAGAACCAGATCAACTGGTGCTAGAACCAGATCAACTGGTGCTAGAGCCAGATCAACTGGTGCTAGAGCCAGATCAACTGGTGCTAGAACCAGATCAACTGGTGCTAGAGCCAGATCAACTGGTGCTAGAACCAGATCAACTGGTGCTAGAGCCAGATCAACTGGTGCTAGAACCAGATCAACTGGTGCTAGAGCCAGATCAACTGGTGCTAGAGCCAGATCAACTGGTGCTAGAGCCAGATCAACTGGTGCTAGAACCAGATCAACTGGTGCTAGAGCCAGATCAACTGGTGCTAGAGCCAGATCAACTGGTGCTAGAACCAGATCAACTGGTGCTAGAGCCAGATCAACTGGTGCTAGAGCCAGATCGACTGGTGCTAGAGCCAGATCGACTGGTGCTAGAGCCAGATCGACTGGTGCTAGAACCAGATCGACTGGTGCTAGAACCAGATCGACTGGTGCTAGAGCCAGATCGACTGGTGCTAGAACCAGATCGACTGGTGCTAGAGCCAGATCGACTGGTGCTAGAGCCAGATCGACTGGTGCTAGAGCCAGATCGACTGGTGCTAGAGCCAGATCAACTGGTGCTAGAACCAGATCAACTGGTGCTAGAACCAGATCAACTGGTGCTAGAACCAGATCGACTGGTGCTAGAACCAGATCGACTGGTGCTAGAGCCAGATCAGCTGGTGCTAGAACCAGATCGACTGGTGCTAGAACCAGATCGACTGGTGCTAGAGCCAGATCGACTGGTGCTAGAACCAGATCGACTGGTGCTAGAACCAGATCGACTGGTGCTAGAACCAGATCAGCTGGTGCTAGAACCAGATCAGCTGGTGCTAGAACCAGATCAACTGGTGCTAGAGCCAGATCAACTGGTGCTAGAACCAGATCAGCTGGTGCTAGAACCAGATCAACTGGTGCTAGAGCCAGATCAACTGGTGCTAGAGCCAGATAACCCGCTCAGAACCACATCTTTCTGTACCTAAAACTGCAGTAAATAATCTTTCTCTGTTGGGTCTGACTTTCTGTTAAGAATCAAAGTTCAGCGATTCGTCTCATTATTTCTGCAAACAGATGTCTGAATATAATCAACTGAATTTATAAACGCTGATTTCAAAACATTCATTGTAAGGGCTTTCTACAATGTCGATCAGCCTATATTTATGAAACAGCTATGTGAAACAGGAGTTACACACAGCATTTCAGGATTTATAAGAACCAGCTGGTTTATAAACAGAATCCCAATCAAGATTTATATATTCAGTTGAAGACATTGACTCCAGAGCTACTCTGCCCTTTTATTACCATGGAATCATAAAGTTTTTATCGTTTTTTATGTTTTTAAATTGGGCTTATTAGAAGCAAAAGGGAGGAATTTCAAATGTAGCACACAACATTTATGATTGGTTGCATCCATGACCTTACCTCCAGGACCCAGTGAAAACAGTTATATCTTCTAGACCAGCAAAGAACCGGTAATTTTTTGGTGCTGGGACTGAAAACACTGGCCCCAGTATGGACACCAGTTTAGTTACCCCTTCTTAAAAACAAGGCACCCCCTGTTAGTGCTTTTCCTTCTGTCAGAAGTCAAAATGTCTGCAGTGAAAAAGGTCTGCTGCCATCTTGTCACTTTGACCCCCACATTGCATAGCTTCGTAATCAGATGGACTTCACTAGCAGTCAAATCTCCACCAGGTTGTCAAACAATGATGTAAAGAGCCGTCTGAACAACTCAGAGAAGCATCACTACACACCACAGTGACGCATCATCGCCCCTGGAGGTTCGCTGTGGTATTGCAAGAAAGGACAATCTCCACTGTCTAGCATTGTTTCTTTAGACGTTGCTGGCAAAAAACATTCTTTTTATAAACAATTTGGGCTAAAATTGAAACAATTATCATCAGTTCAACCACTTCATCAGCAGCATAAGTTTGGTTGTTGCTGCATTTTTAAAGGACACTTATATTTCAGCCATAAAAACCGATTGTTGACCTGCTTTTACCAGCAGGACCAAACTAAAAGGTGTGGAGGAAAGAGAATAACATAAAAATCTCAAGTTTCATTTAATCTTAAATATAGACTTGATTTTTTTTTTGGGTGGGTGGGGCGGGATGTAAAAAATGTTTGGAGAATACAGAAATATGTCAAGCTTCAGCTCGCAGTCAGTCCTTCTGAGGCCTGTGTTTGTGAAAATATCTCTAATTACTGAAAATAACCAGCTTTGAGTTTGTCCACACAGCACAGCGTGCGTTGTCCCTGTGAGCCGGCACTGAGGCAGATGTGTTCGTTCTGGACAGGTCGCGCAGCCGTCACTCATCTATGAATGTCAGCCGGCCAGGTCCCTCGTTCTTCATCCAGCGGCGGTACCTCTTCATCTTTGGGTCGGTCGCCAGCTTTGCCTTCATCTCCTCCTCCCGCTCTTTCCTGTAAGCCTGGAAGAGGCACCAAGAAACTTTTCACCCACTGAATGAAAACAAGATTCAACAATAAGAAACAGAGACTGAGCAAGAATAGTCTCAATGGGAGAGCTGCAAGGCCAGAACCACGACTGGCCCAAAGGAACACAAACCATCTGCTGATGGTCCTCAGGACTTTTGGGAAAATATTTTCTGGACCGACAAGACAGAAGTGGACCGTTTAGGAAGGTCCACTTCTCCTAGATCTAGTTTCAGAAACAGAGCATCATATCTAGTCAAACATGGTGGTGGCAGCGTGATGGTCTGGGGTTGATTTGCTGCTTCAGGACCTGGAAGACCTGCTATAGCAGAAGATCCAGAATGAAAATGTCCAGCCATCTGTTTATGACCTTAAGGTCTGGCTCATTTGGATTATACAGCAGGAAAATGATCCGAAGGACACCAGCAAGTTCACCTCTAAATGGTCTAGTTAAAGTCTTAACATAAATCGGATTGAGGTGCTGTGGCATGGCCTTAAACAGGTCATTCATGCGGGAAATCTCTCCAATATGGCAGAATTAAAATAATTCAGCAAAGCAGAGTGAGAAACGTTTGACTGAGACAAATAATTTAAAAAAAGGAAATCTGCAGGGGGGGGCAAATACTTTTACACACCAGTGAACTTGGTCAAAAAGGTCACAGACATCCCATAATATGAGGGATGTTAAAGAAGGTTGGATTTGAAGCTCAGAAGGTAAAAAGATCTGGTTCTAGTGGTCATAAAACAATAATCCCTGATTTAATGAGTTAAAATGTGTCTGTAATTATGGATGAAGTAGATTTGTCACGGAGGACATTTTAAACCGTAAGGTAAGCAAGGAAACACAAGCAGACTTATGTTTAAGGAGAAAAGGTGCAACTTCAATGAGGACCTACCTCATAGTTCTCTTTGATCCAGAGCTGTTTCTCCAGGAACGTCTGCTTGGTGTTTTCCTCCAGGCTGTCAAACTGAGCCTGGGACATCTTCATGTACCTCCTGATGGAATCACAACACTGAGGTCAGAATCACGCTGAACCCAAGCAGCCGGGGCGGCGTCAGCCTCTACTGACCTGATGAGGTAGAGCTTCTCCTCTTCTCCGTAATCCTCCCTGCAGATGGTGAAGCGGTACATCCAGCAGACGCACCACGCCACGTAGCTGCTCAGGTAGTATGGAAACAGCACGATCTGGCACAGCAGGATGTCCGACAGACTCGGCTTCTGGTAGCCTCCCTTGATGTCGATCTTGTTCTTGATGATGTCACGGATAACCTCCTCCTCCTGCTCCCGGATCTCCTCCTTGGAGCGCCGGTTCTTGCCCTTCTCCTTGGTGCGGTTGAGGAGGCCCTGCTGTTTGGCGATCTCCGTGGCCTGGATCCGGTACTTGGGGACAGTTACCAGGTAGTTGATGGCTTTGTTGTAGCTGCTGCACCAGCTGACGTACTGAAGAGGAGACCAAACATGGGTTATCCTGGTCACGTAAGAAACTGGGATGAGATGTCCTGGAGGAAACACTGTTGGTTTCATGGATTTACCGGAACTGAGGAAAATCCTGAAATTATTGTAATCTGTTAAAGTGGTCCTGATCTGCAGTTCTCCAGGGCTTCTGGAGGAGTTTCAGAGCTTTTTCTCTGTAAACTGTTTGTTTACAGTATGAAAAGGAAGCAGAAAGAGATAAAATGGCAACGCAGGTACAAACTGACCCAGATTCAACCATAAATGTTCAAACTCATCTGTGAAAACGTTGTTTTACGTCATCAACTTAGTACCACGACCACTGAGCAGAAAGACAAGAACATGCTGCAGGTTCCTGGGTGGAGGCGGTAGCTGTTAATCCGACAGATAATGAAGGAAATACGAGATTATTTGGGATGCTGGATCAAAGCATCCGTCCCTGACCGCCATCTCAGTGCTACTGAAAATAGTAGATTTCCATTTTAATAAATCTGATTTACAGGAAGGAAAAAAAATAATCGGGCATTTCCATATCTGACCTGCAGATCATTCGTCATAGTGGATAGAAAAAACGATACACTGCTGGGGGCTGCATTATACACTGCTCAAAAAAATAAAGGGAACACTTAAACAACTCAATAAAACTCCAAGTAAATCAAACTTCTGTGAAATCAAACTGTCCACTTAGGAAGCAACACTGATTGACAATCAATTTCACATCCTGTTGTTCAAATGAAAAAGACAACAGAGGGAAATCTTTGGTGATTAGCAAGACACTCAATAAAGGAGTGGTTCTGCAGGTGGGGACCACAGACCACGTCTCAGTACCGATGCTTTCTGGCTGATGTTTTGGTCTGGAGACACCATGGAGAGAGATCTGCTGCCTGAAACATCCTTCAGCATGACCGGTTTGGCAGTGGGTCAGTAATGGTGTGGGGTGGCATTTCTTTCCATGTGCTCGCCAGAGGTAGCCTGACTGCCATTAGGTACCGAGATGAGATCCTCAGACCCCTTGTGAGACCATATGCTGGTGTGGTTGGTCCTGGGTTCCTCCTAATGCAGGACAATGCTAGACCTCATGTGGCTGGAGTGTGTCAGCAGTTCCTGCAAGATGAAGACATTGAAGCTATGGACTGGCCCGCCTGTTCCCCAGACCTGAATCTGATTGAGCACATCTGGGACATCATGTCTCCATCCATCCACCAACGTCACGTTGCACCACAGACTGTCCAGGAGTTGGTGGATGCTTTAGTCCAGGTCAGGGAGGAGATCCCTCAGGAGACCATCCACCGTCTCATCAGGAGCATCTCCAGGCGTTGTAGGGAGGTCATACAGACACACAATACTGAGCCTCATTTTGACTTGTTTTAAGGACATTACATCAAAGTTGGATCAGCCTCTAGTGTGTTTTTTCCACTTTAATTTTGTGTGTGACTCCAAATCCAGGCCTCCATTGGTTCATAACTTTGATTTCCATTGATAATTTTTGTCTGATTTTGTTGTCAGCACATTTAACTTTATACAGAACAAAGTATTCAATGAGAATATTTCATTCATTCAGATCTAGGATGTGTTATTTGAGTGTTCCCTTTATTTTTTGGAGCAGTGTATTTTATGTATGAATTTATCAAGATTTCCAAAGTGTTTTATAGTCAGAATGAAAACTATTAATATGCATGAAAAGAGATTTGTATTTTTAACCTTCACTGAAACCAATCAGGGAATAAAGTCTACCAGAATAAATGTTTCTCCAAACCTTCTCAGGCCTGGAAACACCTGAGAGCAGATTCCAGAGCCCTCAACATTTCGAAGGAATATTGATTATTCCACGTTTTCCGCTAACGGCTCTTTGGAAATCACTTTGTTTCCTGTCCGTCAAATGGTGTTTTCGGTGGTATTTTCTGTGACAGCCTGCTGCTACCAAAGAGGTTCAAAAGTCCCAGTTAAAAAAGGGTTTGTTCCTAAGCAGCCGGTTCATCTAGTTTACGTCCAAGAACTGGACAAGAACTAAAGGACGAGGCAGCCAAAGTCTGCAGAAAACCTTGGGAAGACCTCCAGAATACCTGAAGAACTGTCGATCAAGAGCACAAGAAAATCTGTATCTCATGAAGAAAATCTAAAGGAACGAGGAGCTGGATCCGGACGTCTGATTTGCTCATCAGATCCTAACTGGACAAAAGAAGCTGCCGCTTCCAACGCAGCGGTTCTACCTGGACGGCAGAGATGGCACAGATGGTGACGAGGATGACGATGCGGACGTCCACTTTGGGCGCAAGCCGCCTGCGGTAGTAGGCGTAATAGTGCTGGTAGTACTCCTCAGGATGGTCCAGCATGTAGTCGTAGTCACGCCGCGTGTCCTCATCCTGTTGGCAAACCAAACATAAATCACTTCAATCAGAACCAGTAAGCTGGAGCCAGTTTAACCACTTTAAAGAAAAATGAAGAACAAAAAAAATGTTGCCTGAGGTTTTACGGCACTAATTGATCTGAAAACCTTCAAATAGAAAGAATATAATGTAATCACCATGAGTGGCTTTATTTTAACTTTAATTGTTCACTTTTTTGCTCAGATGAGATCTTTGACTGATGGAGAGTAGCTCCATAAATTAATTTGTAGAGGGGTCCTCCAACACGGCTTCATCATCAGTGTGAGGACCTCAATAAAACAGGAGTTTTGGCAGTTTGCTGCTCAGAAGCAGACAGGTGTGTATTAGCACTATGCCAGGGTGGACAGAGAACAGCAATGGCATCAGAGAAGCAACTGCTGCTGCCAATTAAATCTAAAATGGGTTATAAGACCATTTCCAAACTATTTGAAGTCCATCATTCTACTTAGAGAAAGATTAACCTCAAGTGATAAACATTTCAGACAACTGCCAATGTTCTAAGAACAGGACGTCCCAGCAGATTCAGCCCGAGGTCAGAGATATGACAAACAACCCAAGAGAACCATCTCAGACTCTACAAGCCTCAGTTAGCAGGTTAAAGGTTAAAGATCATGACAGGACAGTATAAGACTGAACAAGTATAATTTATTTGGAAGGGTTGAAGGAGAAAGACTTTCCTCTCTAAAACCAATATGCCACCACAACCTATATGAATGAAGCAGCTGATATCTGGAACAATGTTTTTTGGACAGATCAGACCAAAGTAGGGATGTTTGGCTATAATGCTCAGCACCAAAGCATATCATCACAAACATACCAACTCTAAAGCACGGTGGTGGAGGGCTGATGACTTGGGCTTAGGCAGCACCTGAGTCAATAATAAACTCCTCTGTATTTTAAAGTATTGAAGAGTCAAATGTGAGGCTATCTGATTGTTGAAGTCCGGTCCAAAGTGGGTCATCAACAGGATAATGATCCCAAACCCAGCAGCAAATCTACAACATACTGCTGAAACAGAAAAGAATAAAAGGTGTTGCAGTGGTCCAATCAAAGACCACACCTCAAGCTGACTAAAATGATGTGGTAGGACCTTCAGACAGCTGTGCAGGACTCTCAATGACCTGAAGCAGCCTGAAGAATGGGCCAAAAGTCTCCCAGAAACATGCTGGACCATGGAGGTAACTGTTACAGACCTTTAACGTCTCATAAGCTGTAGCTATCAGCAGGAACTTGTTGTGAGCGGGTTCCTCCTCTCCAGGCTCTTCGGGTCGGTATCGGTCCGGGTGGTACCGGCGTGCCAGCTGTCGGTAAGCCCGGGCGATCTCTGCCTTGGAGGCCTCCCGGGTGACTCCCAGCACATCGTAGCAGACCTCCGTCCCGCAGTACAGCCCCTCCAGCAGCGCCGTGGCCGTGGGCAGCGAGGACACGGAGAGCAGGAGTACCGTGAGCCGCCACAGGCAGGCCCCGACCCCGCCGCGGTTCCGCTCCGGGAACAGATCCATTTCTGCCCGTTCCTGCTGCTGCTCCCACACGGAGCTCCAGGTGCCGTCGCACGCTGTTTACGTCACAGAAGCGCCGGAACAGGAAGTTGAATCCGATCAAATGAAAGTTTCCTGTTTGGCCTTGTCCCAATACTCGCACTTCCACCCTTGTTTCCCTGAATTGTTCCAGTTGATGGTTCGAGTCCGTAGTGTGACCCAATTCTCCAGAGTGGTCCTTAGTCCCGCCCCCTTTGTGTCCCACATCCGCCCTTCGGCGAAGCCCGCATCGAAGCGGACTTCGCCGAAGTATATTACCCACAATTCACTGCTGCAGATGACGTTCTGAGCAAAAACCAATCACAACCGTCAACGTAACCAGCCATCAAATCAGAATAATAAGAACTGTGTAAACTTTAGACAGCATGCCGACAAATATATATTTTCACTGGTTTTCCAGCCTCAACATTGTAAGAAACCAGTGGGTTCAGAGTGAGTCTGGGCAGCCAGTAGGTCATAACACTGACGTTAACTTTCAAACAAACACTGACGCAGCGAGAGTCTGGTGTAAAAACCTCCTTCGCTTCCTGCACTTTATTCTCCTCAAAACAATTGCTTGTTGCAGTTTTAAATTATTTTTTTTTAGCAACAAGACTGTGAAAACAGCGCTGGTTCCCGCCCTTTTTGATGGTGCAGAGGTGCAAGTCGATGACGTAACTCCTACTGTCCCAATTCTCCAATTTTGCACGCTTGTAACCTGCGCACTTCAACCCCTACATGCACTTGTACAAAGTACACACTTCATAGAGGGGCGTAGGGTGTAGTGTGGGTATTGGGACAGGGCCCTGATGTATGTAAATTACTCCACTAACCGTGTCTCCTGGTCCGGTCTGGTTCACTAGAACTCACTGATACCATTGCTGTAGTTCGGGTCTAAACAACAAAACATTTGCAATTACAACAAAACAGTGTGTGAGCACACAGCTCTGAATAGACGATCTTTGATTTCAGGGTTAAACGATGTCGATGCATCCTCTCTCTCGCCACCTTCAGTTTATTTATATAGCGCCAATTCACAACAATGTCGTCTCAAGGTTCTTCACAAAGGTTCCCACTGATGGTCATTGTTATACTAAAAACCACAATGATTGGGATACCTTTCTCTGTCATATTGATTATAACCATTAGAAAAGAGAAGGGGTCATACAGGTAGCAGAAATGGAGGGTGTGTTTGCACCTCAACCATAACTGAGCCGGTTTAGGCTAAACCTTACTCCCCCTTACTCCATCCAACAGGGAGGGAAGAAGACGGAGGTAAAAAATAAGGAAGATAGCTCAGGATAAACTAAGCCACTCTAACTATAAGCTTTATCAAAAAGGAAAGTTTTAAGCCTAGCCTTAAAAGTAGACAGGGTGTCTGCCTCACGGACTAAAACTGGGAGCTGGTTCCACAGGAGAGGAGCCTGATAACTAAAGGATCTGCCTCCCATTCTACTTCTAGAGACTCTAGGAACCACCAGTAAACCTGCAGTCTGAGAACAAAGTGCTCTGTTAGGAACATATGGAACAATCAGATCTCTGATGTATGTTGGAGCTAGATCATTAAGGGCTTTATATGTGAGGAGGAGAATTTTAAATTCTATTCTGGACTTAACAGGGAGCCAATGAAGGGAAGCTAATACTTATACAGGTCTAGGGTCAAGAAAAGAGCTGCCGAAATCTCTGCAGACCCCACACACCCTGCACATAAACTGTTCAGAGCTTTACCTTGAGGCCGCCGCTACAGAGCACTGTTCACTAAAACCAGCCGCCACAGAGACAGTTTCTTCCCCTAGGCTGTTTCTCTGTTGAACATTTAATAGAGTACAAAACAACAGCATACAGATGTTGCAAATGCACCTTTTTATTATATATGTGTATATTGTACATTGTAAATTTGTATATTCTGTAATGCAAAAACAAAACAAAAGAGCAAAGTGTACCGGAGTCAAATTCCTTGTTTGTATGTACGAACTTGGCAATAAAGCTGATTCTGATTCTGATCAGTAAGATTATTGAAAAAGCTGTGTTTCAGCAGTTAAACAACTTCCTAACAACGACCAACCGCTTCGATGTCTTCCAGTCAGGCTTCCTGCTCACCACAGTACAGAGACTGCTCTTGTCAAGGTGTTCAATGACATCCGTATAAATGCAGACGGTGGAAGAACCACAGTGCTGGTATTATTGGACCTTAGTGCAGCATTCGACACTGTTGATCACTCCATTTTATTAGAGCGTCTGGAAAACTGGGTCGGCCTTTCTGGTACAGCGATCAACTGGTTTAAATCCTACTTGAAGGACAGGGACTTTTTTTGTCAGTAGGTAATTTTACATCAGAGACCACAAAAATAACATGTGGCGTTCCCAAAGGGTCCATCTTAGGTCACACGCACAGGAGGAGGAAGAGAAGGAGAAGCAGCACTGTGACGTTCACCTATGATCATCCTAAACTTAGCTTTTCTACAAAGATCAGCCATAGTGCAGCAAGAGAGAACACCTACCACAAGGAAATCAAAGCCGCATATACCACACTTTGAACTGGTGACATGTCCAGAGTCTGTCATAGGCATCTTGCCCTATGACCTCTGGAGATTGACAACAGCCCCTCCGTGACTCCGCAAGGAAAAACGAGTCGGATACGGCATGGATCGATGGATGAAATAATATTTTTAATTGTATTCCAGTCTTTGAGATGCATCTATATGTATGAGTGTGTGTTGCATTCATTGACATCAAGTTAAAGTCAAAGACTGATTCAGAAGGATTTCTTCTGAATGCAGCTGTATTTTTTATCTGTTCATGTTGGATGGGAAACAACATAACTATTAGATGCCAAAGTTTGCTCAGTTACCTGTGTGATATTTTTTAAATTACTGCTCCTCTATGTTATAGATTCTGATGTGGTTCTGACTGCAGCAGCGGCCCAGTTTTTATGTCACAGATGACATATGTGGATACAGTCTGTGTGGCTCTATTTTTACCTCCGGTACCTGACAGAGAATCTGCGTCTCATCCAAATATCAGCACTGTAAATCATTCATAGGATATACCGGCTGAACGTATTGTTCAGTCTCTTCTGTTTACTCACTTTCTGGAAATCACAACTTATTTAAAGAGTCAGAAGAAGATGCTGATGTTTTCTAAATTATTAAACTGAAAAGGCTGCATAAGTCTGTACAACTTGTTTTAAAATAGGAAGCACAATTAAAAACATGTCGAAGTGAAAGAAATTAGAAAGAAACTGTCCGAGATTAGAGAATAGTAAAGATATTTCAGCTACTTAACTTTAGCCTTGTGTTGGAAAGTCCACAGATCAACTCCAGATTCTTCCTGGATTGTTGGAAGAAGTTGCTCTTGGAAAACATATTAATCCCGCTCTTTATCCATGGCAATGTTTTTGGGCAACTGTGGGAAATGACTTAATTTGCAGACATAGACTACTTTGTGTCCTTTGGTAATTATAAACCTTGGAAAACAGATATTAATTATGGGGTTCCTCAGGTGTCCATTCTCAGGCCACTTTTATTTAACATCTAGATGCTTCCCCTCATCAGTCATCAGTATACAGTGACTGTATACTGATGACTCACAACTTTACATCTATGAGTCACCAGATAACCACATCCCACTACAGGCATTGAGTCAGGATGTTCCTAATATCAGTGAGTGGATGGGTCTGAGTTTCTCCCAGTTTAATGTTGAAAAGTCCAGTTTTTGTCCAAAAATGCAAGGATGGAGATCAGTGTTTAACTAGAATCTATGGGGATAAAGACCACGGAGCATTTAAGCAATATGGGTGTGGTTTTGGACTCAGATCTAAATTTAGACAATCACATAAAATCCATTACTAAATCAGTTTAGTATCTTCTTAAAAATATTGCCAGAATAAAGGGTTTCCTGTGAAAACAGAACAAAGAAAACTGGGGCATGTCTTTATTTTTATTAGATTAGATTACTACAACAGGGTCTTTACCGGTCTCTGGAAAAAAATCAACCAGGCAGCTGCAGCTCATCAAAAATGCTGCTGCCAGAGTCCTGACCAACAACACGAAAATGTATTATGTCACACCAGTTCTTATATCACTGCACTGACTCCCAGCTTGTCAAGGAATACATTTTAAAATTTAGGCACTAAATGGTCTTGGGTTGAAATACATTTATGTGTTGCTTATCAGTTATGAACCATGTAGACCCCTCAGGTCTTAAGAGACCTGCTTGCTCCGTGTGTCCAGGACCAGAACTAAACCAGGTGAGGCAGCATGTCGTTTCTATCCTCCTGGGCTCTAGAAGAAACTCCCTAAAAACCTGAGATGTGTAGAAACTGTTGGTTCCTTTAAATCAGGACAGAAAAAAATGTATTTGATGCAGCTTTTGATCAGAACATTTTTTAAGTTTTGAGCTCTACATTTGAGCAAAGCTTAAAGATTTCTGTTATTTTAATGTTTTTCCTTTGATTTCCTGAAAAGCATTTTCTATTGTCTTGTGTATTCAAGCTTGAGCTTGAATGAGAAGCAGCATCACTCATGGGTTTGAACAGGATGTTTCACTGGTGGAACCACGTAGAACTCATGGTGGATGTTAGTCTTTCTCTGCAGATATCCCAGTCAACCAAAGTAAGGAATCATCAGAGAAAATAACTCTGCTTCAGTCTCCTGATGTGCTTCCTTTTACTTCCTGAAGAATTTCAGACTCTCCTGGCTGAATTTCTGAGACAGAGGTGGCTTTTTTGTTGTTCTTCTTGCCCAAACGTGTTCACTTCACCGATCGTACAGATGCACTCACACCTACCTGCTGCCAGTGTTCAGCAAGCTCTGCACCTTAAAGTTCCCTTCAGTTTCTTCAATTTAAAAAATAAAGCTGTGTTAATTCTCATTTGTTCCCTTCAGTTTAAGGCTCAGTCTTTCAATTAAGGAAGTCAAATATCACAGTGTGTGTTTTACAGTGTGGAGTCACCGTGCTGAAATGAGTGTAGGTCCTGGGCACCACTAACCACCCTTTGGATCTGCTCCTGTCTAGTCAAAGAGTTTCTCTGTTGCAGTTTTCAGTTTTTTTCAGGAGATCATGTGATCAAACATTGAGTTTTCAGAGGGTAATTCTTGTGATGTATCATCATAATGAACATGAGTAATGGGTTCATTTATCTGAACACCAGAAAGACGGTCAAAGCAGTGAACAAGTGGAGTAAAGGTCAGATATCTGGAACATATTGACTACAGAGATTCCTTCAGAGAAAAGCTCTCATATTTTATATTTTTTATATTTTATACATCCAATTGTGCATATGTGGGATCAGCTGTGGGCCTCATACTGTAAGGTGCGTACATGCTTGTAAAACTTAAATAACACATGAGGAATGTGATCATATTCAGGCTCAGCAACAAGCTGCAGACCCCTGACAGAGACTTTCATGAGAGCTCAAAAAACATACTGAGGGATAAATGTGTCCAAACCAGGGTTTGCTCCTGGCTTTAATTCTTAAATTAAACAGACAAAAATAGAGACCCCTTCTTAAAATGGCACAACCTACATTTATATGGGGTAATACACCTTTATTTAGAGGAAAGATGCCAACAAACACAGAGTAAATTCATGACGCTTATTTCGTGCAAATGTGTGCAAAGACTTTGCACATCGCTTTAAGTTTAAAATTGCGCACACAGTAAGATCTCGTAAAATAACAAAACCTTTTAAATAAGGTAGTCCATCCATCTGTTTCTTCAACCTGGATGGATCCATCCAGGGCTGGATGGATGGATGTCATGTTTTTGCACTGTTGGAGGAAGGATTGGGACACCCAGAGCGAACCCACGTACCATCTAGTGGAAGAAAAACCTCACCCAGGGATTTGAACCCAGGACCTTCTTCCTACAGGGCAATGGTGCTACAAGCTGCACCACTGTGCAAGCCCCTGATGTATAATGCATTTATATTAATATCTTTGATTTTTTCTCTTTGATGAATAAGCCTAAAACGGACTGGGTCTGCAAGTAAACTAGTGCCTAGAACGGCTGTGTTCAGGGCAAGGTTACTATGTTACACCATGAGGTCACATGACCAAACAAACGTGAATGAATTATTTTGCAGCTGGGTCTTCTCTGTTGGTCGTGTCCATCTCAGTGTCTCCACTGGACAGAGCCACTGGTGTTTCAACTGTTTCAGTTCACGACAGGCTAAAGCTTTGGTGGATTTTGGGAAAGTTCTTAGGATCCTGACCGATTTCCATCCAGTTTCATCTACAGTGGCAGCATCATGCTGCGGGACTGATTTACTACTTAAGTCTTACCTGTCCATTAAAAATTTAGGATTTTTAATTGATCATCACATGACTTTTAATTATTATATTTATTATATTTTAACCAAACTGAAACGTTTACTGGGATTTTCCTTGTTTTTCTTTTACTGTAAAACAGAAACTGGTGTAAAACAACTTTTTGACTATGGTGATGTTCACTGTCTCCAGATGCTAATAGTGTGTACCATGGCTCACTGAAACTCATTACTAACTCAGCCCCCTAACTCATCACCGTACCCTCTATGCTAATGTTAACATGATGGCCCTGTGTGTCCATCATCACAAAACCATCTTGTGCATCACCCTATCTCAGCTGTCTTGTATTTTAATACAGACAATGGATGTTCATGCTGTTCCCAAAGTTCGAACTGAACTAGGCAAGTAATCATCGTGGTTCTCAGCTCCCAAAACTTGGAATCAACCACAAACTGATCTTCAACATAAAGCTCTGGAGACACTCAATGAGTTTAAATCGTTGCAGTCTATGTTACGTAGGCCTTCTTGACCAGGTCTCTCTTGTAAATGTTCTCTCCGTGCATGTATGGGTTCTCTCTGGGTACTCCGGCTTCCTCCCACAGTCCAAAAACATGACTGTTGATTGGTCACTCTAAATTGTCCTTAGGTATGAATGGGTGTGGGCATGGTTGTGTGTCTCTGTCTTGCCCTGCGATAGACTGGCGACCTGTCCAGGGCATACCCTGCCTCTCGCCTGTAGAACGTTGGAGATAAGCACCAGCTCCGTGACCCTGTACGGAAGAAGTGGAAATAAAAAATGGATGGATGGATAAAGCAGGATAACATTAAGCTTATGGGATGGCCTTCTAAAAGCTCTGACCTCAACCCTGTTGAAAATCTGTGAGCAGAGAAAGTGCTGATGAAGGTGCAACTTGTAGAGACATTTAGGTGAACATTAGTGAGCCAGTGTATAAAATGTGCGTGTGCTGTAGTTAGGGGTTGGGGTGTATTTTTAGTTAGTGCAGCCCCTCACATCTATCAGCTGATTATTGGCTCTCAGAGTGTCGGTATAAATTAGCAGAACTGTCAGCAGCGTCTCCACACAGATTTTCACCGGTGGAAAGTGCCGCAGCTCCGTCCCTGCAGGAGGTCTCACATTTAGATTTCATTATGATCTAACTCACAGACTCAGTGTGGATGTGATTGCAACAATAACCCCTCTGTGGGTCTATTCCTTGCAGGAGGTCTGAACCTGGCTGAAGATGTCCAGTGAAAAGAGTCTAGAGGTGGTGGGGTGCGACGCCTCCATCATGAAGAATGTTTGGGAGATCAGAATGAGGGAATATGGACTGAGGATGCGTCTGGAGCAGGAGCGTCTGGAGAAGAGCGCTCTGCCCATGTGAGAAATATTTCATCTGTGAAACTCTGGTACAAAAAGCTAAAGGAGATAAAACTAATTTTAGATTTGGATTAAATATTTTTAGCTGTAAAATATGAAAAACAACATCATACAGACGCACACTGTTGTGCTTCTGCTGATATTTTCTGACACATTTTAAAAGATAATTGATGTTAAAACATTTATCATCATCAAACTTCTTCATTGTTCTGATGGTGATGCCCAAATTATTACTCACAATCAACCTTGACTGAATATTTCTCACTATGCAGCATTTTTAAGCTGAACTGCAGCCTTCATCCTATTTAACCGCTGAGATGATCGTCTCACAGCCTCCGTAAAGAAACTGGGCCCAAACAGCACCAATCTGTCGACATCAGCATGTTTTCAATGCAGTTCTGAAAAAACTGCCCAGAACATTCTGCTGTTAGCTATGTGTCAGCTCTGATATCCAAATGTTCATCCAAACTGCTTTGACATTTGCAGCTCTGATATCCAAACTGTGAGGTTGTAGTTTCATCCTTCAAACTTCGTCGTATCAGATTGTTTCTGACAAAACCTGCAGTTGACCTTCTCTTCACATGGAAATTTATGCCCACCTAAATTAGTTCTCTTGTTGAAAAAGTACTAATTCAGACAGGAAACTCCTAAATCATAGTTTGTTGGTATTTGGTGATCTTCCAGTGCTTGTTTTTTATTAGCTTAGAGATTATAAAAATTTTAACAGCTACAGTTCTTTGCAAAAGTTTCCTAATTTCTTTTGTATGCCCTTCCAAACAGTCAGATGTTCCTCTAATCTTTATAAATGGTCTTCATCAACAGTTCTCTGGGCTTTCTGAAGGTCTTCCAGTGGAGTTTAGATGCTTTCCCCCTTAAGTTTTGTCCCTTTCTTGTATCTTAACATTCCCGGTCCTGAACATATTTTCATTACTGAGGACATTCCCGACACTGAACAGATTCTTGACACTTCTCAAAGTGAGCTTGGTCATCAGTTCTCCAATAGTTCTAAAGGTCTTTCAAAGTTTTCTTTGGACATTCACCACTTTTTACATTTATTTACAGTCCATTTCTTGAATCTGACAATTTTTTAAATGCTGAACAGATTCCTGGTGCTGAACAAAATCCTAATTCTAAAGAGACTCGTTGTTTTTGAATAGATTCTCGACTCTAAACAGATTTCCTGACTCCATTTATTGTGGTGAAAAGGGCTCCAGGCTTTCTAAACATCTTTCAAAACGTTTTTTGGCTTTTTTCTTGACCCAGTTTCAGTCCAACACCTTATTATCTTATTAATTAATCTTAAACTCAAGGGATGAACCAGTGTTTGGTAAAGATTCTGATCTTTATGATTTTTCAGCAGTCTGGCAGAAATGCACAATTTGTTCCCATTTCCTAAGTAAAATCTGTGACAAATCACAAAATTAACACAGTTTACATACTAAACTCGGGATTTTTGCTCCAACCATTCCCAAAAAACTGTCAGGTGAAAACATGGCATATAGTAGCTAATCTGAAGGAAGATGCATCTCTCAAGTCCAGCGTCAGGTCTTTGCTTCATTATTTTCCTGTTTCTTGATCATATAACTTTTAAATGCTGTTTATCTGCTGGAGACTTCAATACTTTTTATGACACACACTGCTCACTGTCACCACATGCTGCTATGGTCAACTACTGGACTGAAGCTGCGTACCAAAGCAGCAAAAGTCCAGAGAAAAGCTTTAAAGGGCATTTAATTAGCCTGGAAGACTGCTACAATCAAAAACCATTAAAGATGACCTTATTTCTACTGAAATTGATTTATTATTTGCATTAAATGTTTTTACTATCATTTTGTATTTCTTTCTTTACGACCCTGGTTATCAGGGTGTACTTATTATTATCCCAGTCCCAGTGGGTCTAGATCAGGTCTCTTGTTTAAAGGCAGCTGTATTTTATCCACCTCTAATAGAGATCAGACCTGTTAGTAAAAGCTGTAGACAGTAATTTATCCATATTAATGTTTTATGAAGTGTGAGGAACCTTCTGCCTTAAAATAGGTATTTATTGAAATTATTCTTTAAGGGCTGATTTCTCAGGAACATCATGATGATAAAGAAATCAGGATCTCCAGAGCAGGAAACCTGATCCACCAGAACACTAAAGGTCACCAGTTAGCTTTGCCACCAGATCTCCATAGAAGGTTCCTGTCCAAGAATGCATTGCATGTCTCGACTTCCAGAGCAGCCTGAAGAGCCGAACACATTTAGGTGTAATGAATACTTGGACACAGTGACACAATGATTTATGGTGAAGACTGTGAGGCTGCAGGTAATGTACTGTTTCAAGACTATTTTTGCAGGTTTTAAACCGTACATTTCCTGCACTGACTGTAATCGGTATGCAGTGGGGATGCAGAAGGAAGTAGTCTCCTCAACACGCTGACACACATTGACTCTGTCCTGAGTTCGCCTCCTATTTTTTTAGTTATTTGTCCCATATACTGACAACCGGTACTTGTGATCATTGGTAGTCTAAAGGTGTTGACCCCAAAATATAAAAAAAACAAAAAACTCTGGCCCATTTAAAGTGCCCTAAACCAATGTCTCCAACCCTGCAATCCAGCGGAGGCTAATAAGATAACTAGCTAATAAGCTAACGGCTAATGACTAGCTTTTTCACAAAGCTTAAAGTGTCTGTGCATGCCTTTGCAGAAATTGAAAGAAAAAATCTTGATATTGAAGAAATTGGGCAGTTATTGACATTATATTAGGATTAAAGACGTGATAAAAGACAATTGTTACACAAAATAAGCATATTTCGATGATAAAATTTGCAAGTCCAAAGTCACCTGGAAATGACGTTCAAGGAGAATTCTCTGTTCATTGATTGTGTGAGTGTCAATGATAAACAGTTCAGTTAGAAGCCAAGTAGCATTAAAAACAGCATAAATATGGTGAAACAGTGCATTGCTGGTGGTGGCAGCAATACTGCGACAGCAGTCGTTAGTCTGCACTACTTTCCTGAAGCAAACAGGATAAGAGCTGCTTGGATCAGAGCTGGAAAACTGACGAGGGACAGATGGGCTGGTTCCACCAAGCACAGCCAGTTGTGATCGGAGAGATCCACTATATATCCAGAGAGTGGTGGATTTTCAGCAGGTCAAATATAACATAAACTCTGCTAATTGGTAACCTGTGTCTGAATTGGTCCGTTATTAAAAGCTGAAGGCCTGTACAGTAATACCACAAAAAGCTGAAACCGGTGTAAAGAGATCACAGAGCAAGGGTCGACACAGATCACTCAAAACATCAAGTCCTGACATCTAGAAGATATTACTCCATCCAATCAAGAACATTCAGAGTATGTCACAGCTTAAATCTTTAGCATAAAGACTTCTGAAGTGCCAATAACACCTGTGACAAGACAACTGCAGCCTTGTTTTAATACAATTAAAATAGCAAAAAATATATAGTTGTTAATTATCAAGGCATTTGAAAATATGCAAAGACATAAAAACAGTTCGGCTGTAGGACAAACCTGGAACTCAAACACCAATCATTTGTTCCCTCGTTTAATTAGATCTGAAGATAAATATAATTGTATTTTTGCTTGTGTTGAGTGTGATCTCTGTAGTCTAATCACCTAACAGCAGGACTGTGGGCTGTCAGATGGCATGCTTACTGTAGCTTCAGTTTACCCCTCAGTAACGTTACCTCACCATACAAAGGCTGTCATCATGAGCCTGGATATTAACAGAACAGCCATACTCTGCTGTGTTCACATCTCTATGTTTTACTCCAGAACAAGAAATCCAGCATTATCTCTACACCGTACAGATGTTCTGGAGTACAGACTTCCTTTGTGTTGATTGGAGAAAGAATCCCCTTTGAAAACAGACAGTCCACCAACCTAATCAGCACAGCTGGCAAATAGATCTCAGAAATGTCCAAGATGCCCTAGGAAGGACCGTTTTCAGGAAAAATGCTCCAAACAAGAACTAAACCACTCTATAATAATTAGAAAAAGGTGTTTAAAAGGTTGACTTATCGAAATATTCCCAGAAAATTTAGGCTGGGAACAGAAAGTTTCAAACCAAGGTGTTGGACCATTTGTTTGCTGAATATTGGACCATTTGTACGTTGCTGGTCGCCACTGTGCCTTCCGGCGTCATCAGCCATTTTTGTACCCCAGGATAGTCCGCTACTACAAATACCAGCGGGCACCGCGGCTGATAGGACGGGGGCGTCGGAGGGTTCAAGGAGACGGAATTGGCATCCTTGTTTTTGTTCCAGTCGACTGTTGACGATCCGTCATATCGTTCCTTTTCGTCAAGGAGGCCAGAGGACAAAACGGACCGCTCTCCTGAGTTATCCACGGATGCGTGGAAACTTTTACCCCTCCTTTTCCTCTCTCTTCCTCCAGAAGACTATGACCAAGTAATCCCGTTTTGTTGTTTATTTCTATGAGAAATAGCTTGGGCAGGATAGAGTAGGATTTTAGGGCGATTTAGAATTGCCACTTATAGTCTAATGTGTTCTAAATTGTATGTCCATGCAATATTTTATTGAAACTTTGATTGTTGTTGGACATCTGAAAGCCGCTGTGATTTTCAAGCTGTGTATGTTTTGCTGTGTTGTTTTAACACCTGAGAGCAAGATCAGGGTACATTTTATAGTTGGACCGTTAGAATTTCATGGTGGAAACTCAACATCTCTTTGTCTACATCCTGCGTGTTGTTTTCACTGGTTTGCAGCCAAAAGTTTTATCATCCTTTGTTCGCTGAGCTTCCAACTTTGGGGGAAGTTTTTGGCTTCAGAACCTTTGGGGGTTGTGTTACACTGAGCTACATTTCGGCGAGGCCGCTCCCAAAGCTCCGCTCAACACCATATTATCAGTGGTTTGCCATAACTGCTGGTTTGATTTTCATACACACTCAATGGTGTTTTGTTCTGTTTTGTTTTGTTTAGTTAGATATTTTACCCTTTTATGTAAAGCTTTGCATGTTTGATTAGGTGAAGATTATTGAATCGGAAGAGCAAGTTGTATCATGGCTGTTGATTTAATAAATATTCACATAGATAAAGAGAGGGCGTTTGTGTTTATTTTGTGCGAGAGTGATTTGTCAGTCAAAATAAGGTCAAAGATCCTCCACCTAGGTGAAATGGTTGATTAAACAGTGACATCTATTAATAGTTATCAATTATTACTGATAATTTAACAGTTGTAATTATCAAGGGCTTTGGGCCACAAATTACAACACCAGAGGACATCTCTGATTTCGATTAATAAATAAGGATTTTTGATTAAGGAATTAATTTTTCACAAATTATGATTTTAAATTATAATTCTTGATAAACATTAATTAATCAATAATCATAATCCTAACAAAGGTTTAAAATTGCATTCTAAATCAGTCAGAGAAACCAGCATTGCAAAAATATTTGTTTTATTAACTTTTTTGCATATTTTTCCTTTTTTTTTGTTTGCACAGCATCAACAAGGACTGGGCGGATCGCATGACTACCAAGACGGGAAAAAACAAAAAAGTGGAGAGAAAAGCTAAACCTTCTGATAGTCAAACAGACGACAATGTCTGGAAGAGCAAGCAACCACTGGTTCCTCAGGCAATTCCTCCTGGTAGAGGTTCTGGTCCCTGTGGCAGACCAGGATTCCCGGCAAGAAGCTTTTCTGCTCCAACCTCAAATCTCAAGGACAAAAAAGGGCAAGACAAGATTTTCAACAAACTACAGTTACTTATGTCAGTCACTCAAACTCAGCCTTCATCCCTGGTGTGGGGTAAGGCTTGGAAGTTCAACAAGTCTTTACCATCACCAGCAGAGGGCTACAGTGGAAGCACTGACTGGGGGCAGTGTTGGATGTTTGCCCCCTATCAACCTCATTCCGAAGAAGGTAAGCCTTGGCCACATGAGCCCAAACTGGTGAATCCACAAAGTTTTTATCTCTGGAGAAAAGCCTGTTACAGTATAGTTGAATCACAGCAGCTAGACCAGAATATACCCACTGAAGAATGGCAAACATCCTGGAAAAGATTCAATAAAATCAAGAAGGATTCTGCTGAAAATGATGAGAAAGTCTTCAAACATGGATACTTCACTTCACTGGTGGAAACCCAACACCGAAATGAAATCTTGAGTTCACTAGAGTGGAGTGATTCATGGATGTCCACCAAGACAGCAGACCAGCAGGATTTGAGCACTGCTCCAAAAGAAGGTTTATTGAATGTGACTGTTGTTAACAACAAAGATGTGGAAAGAGAAGGAAGTCCAGAGTGGGAGGAATGTTGGAGGCTTCTCAACCACCATGGCAGCAACAGTTCCAAGCTTCCTCATCATCAAAAAGATCACAGAACAACAGCAGCTGCCTTCAACAACCAACAGAGTTACTCTCAGAACTACGATCATGGCCGTGGCTTTGACGATCACACCTTTGCACCTCATACGAGAGACCTTCAGTTCTACAATAAATTTAAAGCAATTAACGACTGGAACAAGTCATGGGAGATACTAAAGAATAACTCAAAACCTTGTGCAGAAATAGATAAAGTCCTTAAAACCTTACCGTCAAAGATGGATGTTGAGACTCAAAGGGTGGAGAAGATTCCTCAGGTCAATAACTCAACAGAGAAAGTAGACCCACGGCTCGAGCAACTAAGACACAATGTGATACATCACACAAAGAGCGAACTAACCCAGTCAAAGCTACGTCTTCTGAAGCACCTGCAGAAAATCCTGCTACCTTCAGAATGGAGGGATTCTTGGAAGGTAATAAAACACAGAATGAGACAGGAGAGGAGAAGGTACAAGCTGGATCCTCTGAAGCCTTTCAGAGAGTCTGAGAAAGGGGAAGACTTAAAGCCCAATGCTTCAGAGTGGAAAGACTCCTGGAAGTTGACCTGCCTGCCTCTGAATCTGAACCCTGAGCTGTGGCAGCAAGTTTGGTCCACCACAACACAAATCCGGGTGAACTGGGAGAGGCACCAGAATGAGATTTCAGTGGAAGAATTTCCTAAAAATGGCCCAACAACTGAGCAGATTTGGGGAGAATCCTGGAAGTTCTCAAGGTACCAGCATCGATCAGAACCTGCACAAGGCAAGGAACAAGTCGGCAAAGGGAAGTCAAGTGTTCTTCATAACTCAAAGAAACATGAAGCTTGTGCCAGGTCCATATCAGATTGGCAAAATGCTTGGATGGTCACAGAAACTCAGCTGAGTTATGACAAACCCTCTTTTGCACTGTGGAGGGAAGCTTGGAAGTGTTCCATCAACCACACACCAAACTGGACTGGTCAAGTACCTACAGAGAAGTGGGTGGATGAGTCCACTGAAATCCAACACCCAAAACGTATAAAAGGGGCTGAAGCCAAAATGAGCAGCTCATTTGACAACAAGATATTTTACCTTGAGAAAGACTGGAGCTCTTCATGGACTGTTAAATCCCTTCTAAGCTACCAGCCAAGCAAAAGTATCTTAACTCAGCAGCAACATCCCATTATGAGTGAGTATGGGTGTAAATGGGGAAAATCTTTCAGGGTTGCCAACCCAATGCCCCAACTGGTTCAACCCTGGAAGGAGTCTTCCCAGAACCCTGGTTACTACCTGGTTTTATGGTCAAGAAGAAATAAGAAACAAAACAACAACAAATCCAACCTAAACAAAAGCTTTGCATCTGCCACATTGTGGGCAACTTCCTACCGATTCCTGCAGAATCCCAAAGCTCAGTTTAAAGACAAAACTATGTCCAAAGATCTCAGTGATCCAAGGGTGATTTTTACAACAAAGATCAAAACAACGAAGCATTTATACTATGACAAGGAGAAGGAGAAACAGTCCAAGAGGAAATGGGCAGGATGCCATCTCCTGGGTAAAACCCAACTTCCTCTTAAGAAAGGGCGTGGTTCAAACAACAAGCCTAAGCCTGAAGACAGTTTCAATAAGAATTTCCTGGAGGAATGGGGGGAGTCTTGGAGGTTCCTGGTCCGTCCTGAAAGCCTAAAGAAACAGATAAGCTTTAAGCCTCTCTTGGGTTGGGATGGGTCCTGGAAGTTCCTCCTTCCACCAAACCACAAATGACCTAAAGGCAAAATATATAATAATATTTTATTTGCATTTTATTTGCATTTTGTCCATGAAAATAAGAATTAAATTTTTGATCGAAAGCTAACAGCAGCTATGGAGGGTTTGCTTGAGACAAAGAAATCAGAACAACAATGTAGTTTGGAATAACGGTTTATGGAAAAAGGCAAAAGGAAGATGGATAAGCATGCTAGGAGGAAAACTGTAAGTGTAATGTAGCATTTTAATATGAGAATATTATAATACTTTGAGAAAGAGAAAGCACCGATGTTTATGACGGTACATGACATTGTCTGATAATGAAAGTGAATATAATGCCAATTTCTGTTTCTTGATTAAAGGAGTAAAAACAAACAGTGTCATATGTCTTCATTCAGTGTGCCATGTTATTGCAGGAGTCATTTGATTGCTTTGTTAAATCTGAGGCATTTTATGGGTTCTTGGTTCACATTGCTTCACTTGCTTTTGTGTCAGAAGCAAAAAGAAGCCTAAAACCAAACTCACAATCTAAGCAAATCAGTAAGACCTAAAACCAGTTGAAAAACATATCCAGTTGGTTTTTTGGAGAGTCGTGGAATGAAGAGTTGCTGCTCAGTCAGCTGTATCATAACAATTTGAAAGTTATAAAAACGAAGGTTCACTGACTCCACCTGGTGGAAAGATCTACTAATGTCAGGCAAAGTTCTGTTCGTTGAAGGTTTTGCGGTGTTTTTCCCTTTTATTGAACTTCCTGTTTTATTTTGACTCCTGTCTCGTTTCAAAGCACTTCACTTCCTGCGATGCCCTCCTTCAATCAGCTTCTGCCACATCCTACTGTTATCCACCTCTGTCTTGTAGGGGATTATGATTATTGATTATAAATACTTATCAAGAATTACAATCAAAAATTCATAATTTAGAAGAACTAAATTCTAACCAAAAATTATTTCTTATGAATAAAGATCAGAGATACACTCTGGTGGTGTGATTATTGGGGTCACAGCACTTAATAATTACAATTAGTGAAGCCATTCTCTGTATGTGCGTCTCGACAGCGGCTATTAGCCAGTAGAACGGCAGGGTCACTCCCCGGACGCAGAGCATCTAGCAGCCAGCCCTTTAGCCACTAACAGCTAATAGCCCCAAATCTCGAACAAAGGGTTGTAAAACTCTGAGGCGGGAGCTCGGTGGAAAAGACCCCAAGGGTATTAAAATGATAGAACGAACAATGGAGTGGCCAGGCCATGAGGTCCAGACTACAGTCTGTTTCGAATGAAAAACTTCCAAAGTTCAGCTTTAACACCTGGCTGATTGGCAATCAGCAGCACGAACGCATCCAAACTTGAGTGCAACCGCACTTTGCTGTTTATAAGAATACAGACAGCAATTCAAAACAGTTCAGGATAAACACTTGAATCAATTTGCATGCAACAAGTTAATACCTTGGATTAACTAGTGGTGATACTAATTCACCTTAACTATGCCTCCCCTGCCCAGACCTCTAAATACACCAATCCGATTTAACATCAGAAGAACAAAATTATTTTGACGTCGTCGATTTCTTCTCTTCATCGGCTTGAGGATGGGTCATGGGTCTGGAGAAAAACAGGGGAAGACCTGTAGTTGATCAACTCCAAACGGTGAAGTTCTCCTCTGTCCAAAATGGAGAAAGTACGAGGAACCATTGCAGTCAACTGAAACATAACCTACTAATAACTGGGTTTCACCTGCGCCTGGGTCAGAGTTTTCGCGTCTGAAGGTCTTTGATCAGGATATGGATCTTCTGATCTTGTATCAGACAGATTTCCAGCTTTCAAGCTCTTCCAGGAATGGCCAGTGTGGAGGAAAAGTAAACCTGCTTCTATTCTCCAGAGATGTGCCTCCTAACGTAACGTAATGTTAAAACTTTGTTTCCTTGGGTTTATATAAACTCTGGTGATGTCAGAGTTGCGACTCCTGTTGAGCTGCTGAGCAACATACTAACAGTCATTTACCTGACCAAAATGGAGGATGACCCAACAGTCTCATTGTTCTAATTTGTTTGTTTGCCTATTTATTCCTCACCCCGAGCAGTTTCCTTTGCCAATTCGTCTTCGTCCCTTGTGTCAAGCTTTCCAGGCTTCTAGTGATTTTTAACCCAGCTTGTATTTTGGATTTTCCTCTCCCTGTGTTTGGATACTTCAGGTTGGATTGGATTGGATTTCTGTGTATCAACCTTGGACTATATTAAAGGTTTACTGCTTTTATGCCACTGTGTTGAGCCTTGCATTTGAGTCCTCCTCCCTGTGCCTTACACCATGGAAGATATACCGTAAGTCTAGAAATTAACCCAGCAGTGATTGGTGCTTTGTCTAACTGCACAATCAATCATTTACTTCATGATTGTAAAAGAAACAGATTTTATTAGTTTTTTATAAATATATACTATCTAGCTTTCTTGTTTTAAATTAAAATGACACCCTTAATTTTAATTGTATTCTTTGGTTTTAGAACATAGGAAAACATCAAAGATCAATAATAAATTTTTCAAAACGACTGAGTCCATTCCACTGTCTACCATGCTCAAATAGCACACTTTATGAGATAACGCACTAGTCCTTTTAGTTGTCTTTATATGTTATATATCCCAAACTTCATGTCATTTTTGGTTAAAGTGTGGCTTGCCGATTCCTATTGTAACTTCTAACTCATAAGTCACTCTAGACCAAACAAAGACAACCAGCCATGCAGCCTGTCATTCTCGCAGGACATTTAAGAAGATTAGCATCACTAGTTAACCCCATTTTGTCATTCAGTGTTTGGACATAAGAAAGAGGCTTTAGATTGGTGCAGCTTCTCCAAACATCTATCACCAAAAGGCATAGGATTATTGTTGTAATTATATTTAGATTATAATTTATATGAATGAACAAAAAGAAAATAAACAAACAAAAAGCTTAAAATTTACATTTCAGTCCTAGTAAAAGAAAAGAGGATCCTTTCTAAATTCGTGGGTCTAAATTGTAAAAATAATCTAATCTTTACCAAGTTTTAAAAATTTTATTTATATTTAACTTTGTGTTTATCAGGTTCATTTTTTGAACACCGTAACACTGGAAGATACAGCTTAATTTTCTGTGCAACAATCTGTTTGTGCATCCAACCACTAGATGGCGAAATTCTCCACAAGTTGACTTGAATAAATTTCATTGTATTCGTCGGAGGGATAAACGTCACAGCTGATTTAAACACCTTAAAATAAACAGATGGACCTTCAGTCATACAGATAAAACCTATTGTGTTTGTTCTGGATCTCTACTACACTGCTGCACAATCTTGCTTTTTAAAATAACTAAAATAAAGGGCTTTCTCCTATTAGAAATAAGAAATATGTAGTTTGAAACTGGTTGGTTCTTTTATGTTACTGCATAAAAAAATGGGGTTTCAGGTAATTCACAGGGCAAGATAAATTACACAACAGTGCTCTCTAGTGGCAATCTCAGAAGGCAGCTTTCGTACAGTGCAAGTAAATTCATAGGGAAACAAACAGTCCTAAGATGAGCAAAATTAAATACATTTCAAATAAAGAGATAAATGAAAAAAAAAAAAGAAATAAACAGAGTAGATCAGATCACGGTTTAATAAGCTCTAACAACAGTGTTAAAATAAGTACCTTACCTCTAGTGATCTTTGTCAATATCAACAAATTATATCCTTTTTAACACTTAAAACACCTTGGTAGCTCCACCTGGGAGTACAATCCTGAAGAAAAGACCCAAAACAAATTTATTTTCTGGTAAAGTAAAATTTTTTCCCTGGGAACAAATGTATGGAATCTAGTGTCTGGTTGTAGTAAAAATAGTACTAAGGTCCTGCAGCAGCTTTCTGACATCAACAGCAAAGTGATCTGGGGGTCTTATTATAGGTGAAGGAGGTCTCCTGCTGCACAGCGGCGTAACATTTACTGCACATGCTCAGACCACACAGAGTCGACAATAAACACTTGGATGTGTCAAAGACAAAGTCTAAAGCAGAGATCTTTAGCAGTTTCATTTATTACAGCAAAACCTTTCTTCATTTCTTTAATTTTTTTTTTTTTTTTGCTGTGCAAAAGTCTCTTTCCAAGCAGGCAGTCTTTCTTTTCCTCTTTTAAATGGTTCTTCATTAACAGTTCCCAGGAC
The DNA here is from genome assembly GCF_021462225.1 of Girardinichthys multiradiatus. Taxonomy (NCBI): domain Eukaryota; kingdom Metazoa; phylum Chordata; class Actinopteri; order Cyprinodontiformes; family Goodeidae; genus Girardinichthys; species Girardinichthys multiradiatus. Next base: position 39,254,807 of record NC_061801.1, on the reverse strand, counting down.
TTTTTGAAGATTTTTATTCTGACTGGCTGCTTTTTCACTCATTCTCAGTTCAGGACCTCACCATTTTCAGCTGTTTGTTGTTTGTAACTCTATAAGAGATAAAAAGGCTCCTAAACCCAAGGGAAAAATCAATGTTATGTCGACACATAACAGGCATCTTAGCAAAGAAATGGTTTTAAATGGGATAGGCTCTATGTTGACAGCAGTCTGTCACAAAGACATGCTTCCATTTCTTCCCATCACAGAGACACACAGGGCCAGGCACACACACTGATACATGTAAGGGCAGTTTAAAGTGGCAATTTACCCAAACATGTTACATAACATGTTTTTGGACTGTGGGAGGAAGTCGGAGTAGCCTGAGAGCATGCACAGGGAGAACTTGCAAACGTTATGCAGAATCTTGGTCCTCTAATCTAGATTCAAACATTTTTGTTGCAAGGCAACAGTGAGAACAACTTCACAAAAAGACTATTTTGTCAATATCACTATAGGCTTAACTGGTTTATATAGTTTATTACACACATGAAGTTTGTGTTAGTACATTAGATAGTTTGAAACTGCTGCTTTTCTACCTTCCTGTAGCAGCTAGCTGTGCCGTGATGCTAACAGTAACTTGTATGAGAACAGGAAACAGAAACGCTGAAGCTCTGTTTCTGCTGCATTGTTTTTGTTTTTCCTGTTCACTAATGGTGCTACAGCAACAACATTCCTGTTTTTTCCTTCTGCCTTTTATACCCACAATGTTACAAACTGCCCAGTGTGGCAGATTAAAATTCATCGTTATCATGGCATTAGACCTTGTGCATAATTTGTGTTTGTTACTACGGTAATGAAAAAATAAATGAAGAAATAACACTAAATTGATTATTTTGTATAAAACAAACTGTGCATCTGTCCATCATTTATCACAAACCTGTTAAAAAAAACTTGTCACAAAGCAACTTTAAATGACTGCTACTCTATGAATATCTGTGCAATGAGTGGCCTCCTGCCAGGCAGTGACAGTGTGTAAGGTCAGGTCTTTGTCTGGGCTTCTTCTCTCAAGACGCTGAGCGACTAGCAGCACCCCTGCATGCAAAATTAGAAACTTAGAGAGCGACCTGCAGCTGTCCTGTTTGTTGCACCTGTTGAACAAAGATTAATTTCACTAATGTGTTTTTCATATAATCCTCGTCTCTTCTCCGCTGGCTGCTTCACCCCGGCTCTAAATTTAGAGCAGCAACCCTGGATGTGTTGTAATGTAAAAATAGGAGGGGGGAAGCCAGCTCGGTGAGAGCAGTTATTCAGGACAGACTCCAAGTAAGTCGGTCAAACGTAGAAGTGAAAAACCTCGTGAAGACAGAGTACAGTCAGATACACGGAGATACATTCAGGTCTCTGCAGCTTAAGCACCGTAATATTTAAAGAGGAATGTAAAAACAAGACGGACTGAAAGAGAAGGACAAAGACAAGTGAGTCAGAGGAGAGGTTTTTTTTACCTAATAATGTTTATATTACCATATTTGATGTTTTCAGTCAGTTTTTATTTGATTCTAGTATTGCATGTTGTTGAAAAAAAATAGGCAGGACATCTTCACACTAAGGGGCTGACAGTTCTACTTTCCAGCAGACACTTTGAGGTGCGATTGTATGAAATGTGCTGGTGTTCTAGCGCTTCAAACTGGGAGAGCGGCTAACAGAAATGGTTTAGTTCAGAGACTACAGAGAACCAAGTCCTGAGAGCTAATTATGGCAGTTTTCATGCTGTGTTTTTCAAAGACTATAGATCAATATGGCTTCCTCATGCTGAACCTGGACAGATGGACCAAAACTGTGTAAAATAAAGGTCATTTAAAGGCACATCATAATAATGATGAAGAACAGTCGTGTGCATTTAACCAAAGCTTACTTTGTCAAGGTTTTCAACACAGGTTTACCACAAAATAGCTATAAATGTTGATTTTAGGTTGAAACTTTTCTTTCAAACCCTTTAAATTGATTTGTGTCAAGAAATAAATATGGCGTGACACAGAGGTCTGCCATTCAAGTGAGGCAGATGTTGTGTGTGATCTCCCTAAATAAGAAGATGGAAACAAAAAAATAGCTCCTGGTCTAAACCTATCCATATTTACAAATAGTCCAAAAAACATCTCCAAAGATCACTGTTAGAGAAGAGCTGCAAAGAGGGGCATCTTGGGGTCACCAAGTCTCCATAACTACCATTAGATACTGTAGGAATGATGCCACGGAAGAGTTTGTTTCGTACTACTGTCACAAATATAAACACGTGGAGTTTTCTGATGTCTACTGGAACTTTAACTGGAACTGTGAGCTTTGGTCAGACGAGAAGGAAATGAAGCTTCTTAAGCAGCAAACACTCCAGGTTGGTCTGTTGTGAAATAAAGGATTGTGTGGAAAAGCACATCATGCCCACTGTGAAGTACAATGGAGGATCTGTGATGCTGTTTGTCTCCAAAGACCCTGGAGACCCTGTTAGAGCACATGGCATCATGAGCTCGTTGAAATACCAGGATATTTTAATCAAAAATCTGGTGGCTTCTATCAGAAAACTGAAAGCGGCTCATAATGGGGTCCATCGGCAGGATAATGATCCAAAACATCCAGCCAAATCAACACAGAGATGGTTCAGCAGACTCTAAATCAACCTTCTTCCATGGTCACCTGAGTCCTTCAAACTAGGCCCCGCCGAAAACCTGTGAGACGAGCTGAAGGGAAGAAGGAGTCAGAGTCGAGTCAGGAGTCTGCGTACAAAGTATTAATAGCAGGGGTGCCAAATCAATATTTGGTGTGACCACCCTTTGCCTTCAAAACAGCCTCCATTCTTCTAGGTACACTCGCACACAGTTTTTGAAGGAACTCGGTTGGTAGGTTGTCTCGAACATCTTGGAGAACTAACCACAGATCTTCTGTGGATGTCAGCTTTCTCACATCCTTCTGTCTCTTCATGTCATCCTAGACACACTCCATGATGTTGGGATCAGGGCTCTGTGGGGCCAGACCATCACTTCCAGTACATCTTGTTCTTCTTTAGGCAGAAGATAGTTCTTAATGACTTTGGCTGTATGTTTGGGTTCGCTCACTTAGGATTTTGAAAATTGATAAAAATAAACAATCATCATTTATATTTCTGAAAGCATTCTTTGTTTACAGCATTTTTCACACCTGCCTAAAACTTTTGCTCAGTAGTGTATATATATTTCTTAATATTAATTTTTTATTGAAACTTTGAAGGAACTAAATTTATGAATGACATCAAACCCATTTTAACTATGTCTCAGTCACTGCTGTTATCATTAAAGGTTGATAACATATTTCTCTATGCTTTCTAAACTCTGTAGCTACACATTCCAGCCTGAATCAGTCAGATCAGACTGACGAAATGTAAATAAAGTATTTTTTTCTGAGGCCGGCATTCTGAAAGAAACTCCAACTTTCCACCTCAGATTTGTCCGCCAGATTATTGTTTTCCAAATGATGATTTTTTAAATTTATGTTTCTTTATCCATTTACACAGGCAAACAGTCTATGTTTTTGTAAGCAGAAAAAGACAAAACAAATATTGCTGATGTCATTTATATCTGAGAACTTCCAAAGTAAACGGAAATCAGCGCTGTGCTACAAACCAAGCACCTTGCAGGCTTTATGCTCCTCAGCATAAACCTCTCCTGAACTCCTAGACATTTATGTTAATTTTCATTTTTTATAACTTTGGCTGTGTTGATGCAGCTGCATATTTTCAGGTGCATTTTTATTTTGCTGTTTTCTATAAAGTATTTAAAATAAAACTCAGTTTATCAGTTAAGATTCTTTGTGTTACAGATTTTATTCACTGGCTTTATGTTGTCCGCTCAGTGGAAGATGTTTAGTTTGCAGGGAGGGCCTCTCTGAAAGCAGATGGTGAAGGATCCCTGAAGTCATCTTCTAATTTTATGACAACTTCATTCATTAAGACGGATAAAGCTGAAATCCAGTGTAAATCCTCCAGACAGTCCTGGATCGAGCCTTGTGACGTCAAGTTTAAACTTAAAAACCTCATGCTCTTTCACATTCATATTTTCAACTAAAACTTTTTGCATACATAAAATTTACAATTTTACTGTTACATAAATTCAGCTGGCAAACCAAATGATGGAATGATGAAGGTGAGCAGAAACGTTGCTCTGGTTCTGGATCAAAGGCGTTTCAATATCATTGGCTTCAGATGAAAAACTATACTTTTGTATTTCCATCTTTCCCAGTTTGGGGGTTGGAGGGGGGTTGTTGTTGCCGGGCAGTGTTTAATTATAGAGCGCCGCTTGTTGTTTTTTGTCACAGTCAGATGAGTCAGACATTACGAAAACACTTCCCTCAGAACTGGACCCAGACTGGAATTATGTGCCGATCCATTAATCGTGTGATGTAGCAGGTCAAAGAAAGAGAGTTTCCCAATGCTAGCTGAGCTTCTTTTATATTCCTGCTACAGGTTGAGTTTTTTCACAGATCATTCTCTGAGTTGTTGTTGCTTTTCTACTTCAGGTTCCTGGAACTCTAACAGGTTTTACAGAAGCATATAAGCATCCTAACACAATTTCCATAATCAGGAACCCCAGTATCAACAAACCCCAGACTCCAGACCAAGCAAAGATCCTAATACTACTACTAACTCCAGCATTTTTCTTCTAACTAGCAATCTACAAATATCCTCTTAGTTTTTTTTTCTTTTTATTAAAATGTCAAATTTCTAATAAAAGGCAAAAAGTTTACCAGATGTTGCTCCCACAAAGCAGTGGGTCCTATGCCTTCTTTTGGAAATGAGGCAAAATATAACCTGATTTACAGTCTAAATTACATAATTAATCAATATGAAATAATTCTCTGCTTCCAGTACCATCCTTAACTTTGCAGACGACATCATTGTGGTTGGACTATTCTTGGCCGAGGACAAGTCAGCATACAGGGATGAGGTCCAAAGACTGATAGTCTGGTGCTCAGATAATTACCTGTATATGAACGCTAATAAAATCAAGGAGATGGTTTTTATACTACAGGCAGAGACGTGGCTTGGACCCTGCCCCACTCTACGCCACCAGGCTGTGTGTAGGGAGACTGGAGTCCATTAAGTTCCTTGGGGTCAATAAACAAACACAGCCACAGTTAAGGAGATGGTAGACTGTGAGTGGGCTGTTCGAATGTTTAGGCATTCTGTGTGAACAAACATCAATTGGATTGGTCAGTTGACCCTGTTTTCCTTCTGTTTTTCCTCTCTTTCTTCACTTTCGGCAGTTGAAAGGCAGGACGGAAAGAATGAAGGGAACGCGTTCTTCACTTATGAAGTTGGTGTTTCAGAATTATCAGTGAAAAAGTAGCTAATCATTTAAAACATAAAGATACGCCCATGGTGACATACCCGTCTATGATGTGTTTCGCTTTACTGAGGTGACGCCTTCCCTTACCTTGGATATGCCTTTCCTTGTTGCAGATATACTTGCAGTTAAGAGAGCCCATCAGAGACTCCTCTTGCTCAGAGTACTCAGTAGGACCAACACAAAATAAAATACTGCTGGAGTCGTTCTACAGGGCTGCAGTTGAGTCTATCCCCATGTATGATCTTACGGTGTGATACTTAGAGTGCTCTCCTGTAGATAAGAAGTGTCTTCAGAGTGGTAAGGACTGCAGAAATGATCATTGGCTGCCAGTTGCCACCTCTGGAGAACATTTCTACCACATGCTACCTTAGCAGAGCACCAGGATGGTCACCATCTGTTTGAACTGCTGCCCTCTGGCAGGAGGCACAGAGCAGCCAAGGCTCACAGGAAAATAATGAAAGATAATTATTATTCCAAAGCCATAAGAATCTCAATAGTCAAATTTATTTGATTAATGTTCTGTTACATTGCAGTCTGAGAAAGTTGCTACTGAAATTTCATAATAATTATACTGTAATACTCTTTCACAATGACAATAAAGCTATCTATTTATATGTGGCTCGCAGGAAACACGATGTTGTCCAAAAAGGAAGAGAAGAAATCCTTCAGCAACGGACCTTTGAGAGACCAGTGGGAGAAGAGAGCCCAGAGCATGGCAGACCAGTGCAAACAGGAGGCTGAATGGAAGCAGAAAAGCTCCCTGAAAGTGTGAGGATCACAACTTTTATTTCTACACAACTTACTGTATTTCAACCATTCAACAAGTGGCTTTGGATCCTTATGTCCACTAACGCCAGTTGATGCATATACCGCACATACTAAGGGTCCTATTGGATGCAACTGTTGCCATGTAGAGGTCAGAGTTAAGCCGAATTATGCAAAAAGTTGCACATTGTATTCTAAATTCCTACATTTACATCTATTGTATGTGCTATATATATTTAATTTAACAATCTATATATATTTTAATCTGCTTGACAGGAAAACAATTTTTGTTTTATATCACTATATAAATTCAGGCAGTAGGCGGTTCATAAAGACAGTGACTGAAATAAATGTATCTGGACTTAAATTTGGTCACTTTGTTATTATGTTAAGTGCCATAGAATAACTTTTGTTGTTATTTGGAATTAAATACATAAAGTAAATAAAAAGAGAATTAGTCCTTTCTACATCTAGCTGATTGACCACAGTTGTTTTTTGTCAAAACATTGAAATATTTACACAAGGAGAAAAAAAAAATACCAACAGTGGTTTAAGAGAAGCTAACTTAGTTGGTTTTGAGTAAAGTCTGAGACAGAACAAACGGGACTAAATAATGCCAAATAAATACTACAGACAAAGATCAGGGCAATACACAATAACAACAATGTCATCACCATAAAGGTGTAAACAGTAACATTCTGGTCTACAGTGGTGATGTACATTTTAAAGAGAGAAAGACCAAAAACAGAACCTTGAGGCACATTTTTGTGACATAGTGCAATTAAATACAGTTATGGCTTTAATCATATAGGACAAACATCAGTGTAATACTGTTTATTATTGTGTTACGGATATTTGGCTGCTTATGTATCAATTTAGGCACTTTGGCAACCCTGGGTTTTCTTAAATGTGCTACATAAATGAAGTGAATTGGAGTGGATTGAAGAAGCAGACAATGTCCAAAGAAAACTTTCAGAAAGTGTGGAACCTTTCTGACAAAGAAAATATTGAAAGATTACATAATGGGAAATATTAAGAAATGAGTAAAGGGCACTTAGTCATGGGAAAGCAATGATTTAATAATCTCTTCATTATCTGATAGATTGTTTTTATTTCCTTTTATTTTGATCCACAGTCTTTTCTCCAAGTGGACTTATCACTGGTCTAATGGAGACCAGATGAAGGATGAGATTTCTGACTTCAGGAGGGTTACAAGCCAAACAGATGAAGAAGATAAAAAGCCTAAAATCAAATTCAAAATTGTTCCTCCACCTCCAAAACTCAAGGCTGAGCCTTCTCCTCTCCCGCCACCACCCCCCAGGAGGTCTTCCTCCACCAAACCTCACAGGCAAAAACGCAAAGTGGAAGTAGATGTGTTTCAGTTGTGCTGGAGGGAGTCCTGGATGAGCCTGAAGCCTCCAAAGTACCTTTACCTAAAGGCCAAAGAGGCTAAAGAAAGGAGGACATGGCTGATGACCATAGAGTGTCCCAAAAGCAGGAAATATACAGCAAAGATGTGCGGATGGGACACTGAATGGAAGGGCCTGATTAATAAATGGAGTCATTCCTGGACGCAGGTGAGGCTGGTATAAGCAGGGGAGTTATATGAGGAACGGAATATTTTCTTCTAGGTTTTGAAGAAGGGACACAGACCTAGAAAACACAAATGTAACACTTAAATGTTTCAGTCCACAAAAAAAACCTTCACAGTACACAAAGGCAACCTGAGTAAAAACAAAAAGCAGTTTTCAAATGACCCAACGACTGCTGGAGATAGGCCTCCCGCGACCCTGCAAGGACAAGCGGTTTATCGACAATGGATGGAAATTCATTCATTTGGGGAACAAACCTGTCCAAATCATTCTGGCCCTGTTTAAAATAGTAATTACCTCCTAAACCGTATAACTGCTTGTTCCACCTTTGGCAGCAACAACTTCCATCAAGCATTTGTAAGAACCGGTAATGAGTGTTTCATTATTCTGGAGGACTTTTGACCCACTCTGCTTTGCAGAATTGTTTTAATTTAGACCAGTTGGAGGACTTTCCAGCATAAATGGCTTGTTTAAGGTCATGCCCCAGAATCTCAACTTTATTTAAGTACAGAATATGACTAGGCCTTTGACTAAACCTTGATTTTATTTGGTTTTTTTTTTTTAGTGCATCATTGGTGGACTTCTTGTTGTGCTTCACAGTACCGTCCTGCTACATAACCCAAGTGAGCTTGAGTCTAAGCTCACAACCTGATGGTGAGACATTCTCCTTCAGGATTTTTCTGCTACAGAGCAGAATTTATGGTTCCATCAATAACGGCAAGTCATCAAAATCCTGAAGCAGCAAAGCAGTCCCAGACCATTATAATACCACCACCATGTTTGACTGTAGGTATATTATGATGTTTTTCTGAAATGCTGTGTGTTACTTTTAAACCAGACGCACAAGTTTTACAGAGTCCTGCTAATGACCCAAATATTTGATTCAGGTGTGTTTAAGTAGCGATGCATCTATAAGTTGCAGGCCCTCGAATGACTGGAATTTGACGCCTGTGTCTTAACTGAACCAAGTGAAGCATCGAGTGCTTTAGATGTTGTTCTGGGTTCGTTTGTGACCTCCTTGATGAGTGATTGATGAGATCTTGGAGTAATTTTGGTAATTCCTTAATTTACAGGTCCGGCATTGATCAGGCCTGGGTGTGTCCAGTAAAATTAAACTAACAATTTGTTCAATCACATGGTTTAACAAGGAGGGTAATTACTCTTTCACAGAGGGCTAGGTTGGCTTGGAGATCTTTTTTAATATTTTGTTTTGCAGCACTAGTAACCTTTATTTTTCTCATTTTTTCTGAAAGTAAGCTGACAGGAAATGGGGAGGAGAGAGGGGGAAGATATGCGGCAAACATTGATGACTCTACCCCTGCACCACCATCGCTCCCCGGTTGGCTTGGATTTTAACTTGTGGTCAATAGAGCTATGTTTAAAAGGGGCGACTGTGGATCAGTGGGAGTCATTTTGCAATTGGAAAGTTGTGGGTTCGATTCCAGCTTCCTCCTGCCACATGTCGATGTGCCCCTGGGCAAAACACTTAACCCCAACACATCTACCAATCTGCGAATCGATTTATGAATTTGTGCGTGTTTGTGAGTGCAAATGGGTAATTGTGGCTCTAGTGTAAAGCACTGAGAGGTTGGTATGACTATGAAAGAGCTACATAAATTTAGATTTCATCGTAGCACAGATGTAAACACTACCTTGCAAATGGTCCGGGCTTTAAATCTTGGACTGGAGTCTTTTTGCATGTTCTCCCCATTGATTAGTAGGTTCTCTCTGGGTATTCCGCTTTGCAAAGATGTCTCCTTTTTTGCCAGCTCTTTTTCTTTAAATAAGCAAAGTAAAAGTTTATTTATGTAGCACGTTTTCACAGACATATGTACATATACAGCCATGTACAATACAGAAAACAAAACATAATACAATCATAAATACATATCATAAAGTGTCACAATCTGCCTCTTTTAGGTTTTCAGTTTGATCTTTCGGTTTTCTATTCGCACTGCCATTTTCTTCGGTTCTATTTCTGTTCATTTCAGGTTGATTAGATTAACCATTCATTGTTGTGTTTAAATTCTTAGATTCATTTGTTAGATATTTTAGTTTCCTTGCGGATCTGTTTCTTCCTGTTTATGTTGTTTAAGTTAGTTTCTTTGTTTACTTGTTTTGTTATTTCCCTGAAGTCATTGCTCATCTGTATTAATCAGCCTCCCTCCATCAGTTACCTTGCATTCCTGGTCACCAGCTGCCTCATATTCCTCCTGATTAGTTCCCTAGGTTCCTTGGTCCATTGTCTTCCTTACCTCAGTATTTATTCTCTCTGGGTTTCTATTTTCACTTCTGGATCGTACTGTTTCTTACCTAGCTCCATGTCTAACTGTGTTCCTTAAACCAGCTCTATTTGTAAGTTTCCTTATTAAAAGAAGATTTAGCTTACCATGCTGCTCCCAGGCTCTGGACTGCATGTCGGTCCTAAAGAAAATTGTCCAAAATATGATAAAAAGCTTAAATCTAACTAAAAGCTTCCTGGAATAAAAATGCATTCAGTTGCTTTTTTAAAGTATTCACACAGTCCAAACTCAGTGGGAAGATAGGTAATTCATCGGGTGAAGTGGGTGTGGGGGCCCACTGAAAGGTTTTGATTCAATAGCCTCACACTACAGGTGCAGCTATTTCTTTGAATCAGATTGAATGTGGTGATGATGGCATTTAGCCCAAACGTGTTTTGCCTTTCTGCCCACATCAAACATAAAATGGACACAGAGTTAGTGCTACTTCTTAGTATTTTCAACAGTCTTGAGAATTTGACTATTGTCCCAAAGAACAAAGACTGGGAGCAATGCGTTTGCCTTTCTTTCTGCATTTTCAGCATCAAGTAATGCAGCTTTGTAAATTTAAACATATAATTATCACAATGATTGCATCATTTGATGCATAACATTGTTTTTATGTGTCATGTTTCTCAAATAAACTTCAAGTGAATCAATAAGAGCCTGTTATGCCTGGAGATCAATCTATGTGGGCCATATTAGGATGTACTGTACCATCCTAGAACTGATGGTTCTTGTTTCCACTTTAGAGACATGAAAACAGAAGGTGCCTGGCTCAGATTTCAGGTCTATGTGTGGCTTGCCTTGTAAAATCAACCTAAATGAAATGTTTTCTCTAAACTGTTCTTGTTTCCAGGTGAAAAGTCCTGCTCAGTCAGAGCACTCAGAGGATAGGGACTTTCAGTGGGACGCTCTGTTTGAAAAAGAGTTGGTTAGTAAGGTGGAAGTCGGAGAATATTCTCTTCCTGTCTGGGCTGGAACTTGGAAAATCATGAACTTTCCCTTCAGGCAGCAGAAGAAGAACTGGGACTGTGGTTGGGAAAACTACCAACAGGATTCGAGCGACAAATTGGATAAATTTGACCTTATACAACTACAGATGGATCAGGTGGGGATTGTTGTTTTTCTCTGCAGTTCATAGTTTTAGCACCAAATCTGAGTGACCAAAGAAAACCTGTGTTCTGATCATCAATTAGGACGAGCCTGAAGGCTGGGTGGATTCATGGAAACTATCCAGAGCACAGTTTGCTTTAGAAGATATAACAGACGAGATTTCAAGTTCTTCCATTTCTGACGCCACATTCAGAATAAGCATAAACGACTGGTTGATGCCAGGATGGAGCAAATCCTATCTGCTCGCTGCAGCTCCTCCTGAGGAATACGAAGAACGCCAGAAAAGCTGGAGCTCCTGTTGGGGATACCAGCAGCAGATCAGGTAGGTTGCTTTCAACTTCTGTAGTCAATACTAACTCCAGATATTTGATTCCATTGGTTCATGCCCATCCATCCATGCATTCAGTCTCAAAAACTCCCAAACATGTTGTTTCTAGGAAGTTTTTCCTGCTTTATCGTTCCCATTTCTTCAAAATGTCATTCTGGCAGTGGAGATAGCAATCCAAGAGAGTTGCAGGTGTTACATTCTCCCATTCTTCATGCAGAACACATCTTTAGATGTCCAACAAAATGTTATTGTCCCCAACATCCTCTGTTACGGTCAGGTCAGTACTGCATGCCAGCCAGTCCAGTGGCTGTACCCTCTTCTTCCTCAGCCATGTCTTAGGAATGTGTGGAGATTGGTGTTCTCCATGCTCCTGTTCCTGGAATAGATGTAATTTTGAAGGTGGCAGATGTTGTTCTAAAAGCTCTGCTGGACTTTTATGCATTATTGCTATCATCAGAGGAGTGGAAATGAGCTTTTAATAGGACACTTCAGACCATCACAGAGGTTGTTTTGATTGGTAATCCCCTGGGAACCAGGACCAGGACCTTAACCCCTTTCATTTAACCCAACAAGAAAACAAACAAGAAAGATAAAAAGATAATTCAATAAATTATATTTTGAGCCGTTTCTTAAAGTCAGATCTGAGTTTTTCTCCAAGCAGGAAGAAGCTTTCTGCTAGAAATAAATGTACTGCTCTCTGAGTTGAGTGGTGCAACTGTAGCTCAGGTGATAGGAGTTTGTGGGTTGCTGGTTCAAAACCCCCCCCCCCCCCCCCCCCCTCTGTCCGTCTCAATCATTGCGTCCTTGGGCAAGACACTTCACCCTCCTTGCCTGCTGATGTTGGTCAGAGGGCTCGGTGGCCCCTGTCTATGGCAGCCTCACCTCTGTCAGTCTGCCCCAGGGCAGCTGTGGCTACAGTGTAGCTCGCCACTGTCAGTGTGTGAATATGTGTATGAATGGGTGAATGACTTATTGTAGTGTGAAGCACTTTGGGGTCTCTGGGGACCTGATAAAGCGCTGTAAAAGAGCAGGCGTACAGGTTGTGTTGTTGAGAGATGGCTGACATGTCAGGAGGTGAAGAAACTATTAAAAGATTTTTTTCGACACCAAGGCGGGGAGATAATTCTGGTTTTTCCGGTGCTTGAGGCTTCTAGAAAGGAGAGCAGCAGTTTGAAGGCGGTTACCGGGAATGGTTGATCAAAAGGAGAATTAATTGGTAGAGAAGACTTACAGTTCTGGGCGCGATGGAACGCTCTGAGGGAGGGTTGAGATTCTGGTGGCGAGTCTTGTAGTGGGATATTACTGGAACTTGAGCTGGTGAATCCGTGGGAGTGTTGGAGAGCAGGAAGAAGAGGCTGGAGCGGACAGGTGCTGCAGAGGATGGCAGTAGAAAGATTTTCCAGAAACAAGCTCATCATCAATGAAGTTGAGTGGAGGCAAAGTGGCTTCATAAACCTCGGAAAGGGAGACAGCGAAGGAGGACTTCAGGTTGGAAGAATTTTAAAAAAGGCTAGAAATTACCTGGAGATATAAAGGAGAACTTGGACTTTGAGGGCTTGATTTTACCAAGCCCTCACGTTCCTTAAGAACGCTGCAGCAGATGATTACGCCCACCAGCGGAGCTCCTCAGGAGAGACAGGGAAAAACTCACCCACACAGGCTCAAACACACACACACACACAATCGTGACAATGGCGGGACAGAACTGGAGATTGATGGATGGACCTTGTTGTCTACAACTATTAGCTCATTGCTGTCATCTGTTGTGGTGGAAAAGCCTGAGGGTAGCCTTCAAGATGCCTTCTGGATGCTTCCCTTTGGAGATTTGTCAGACTTAGAGGAGACCCCAGACCAAAACAAGAAGTTGATGAAGTGACCACTTATCTCCGTTGTACTAGGAGCATTCATGGGATCTCCAGTGAGGAGCTGAAGAGGATCTCTGAGGAGAGGGACATATAAGTCTCTGTCCTAAACTTAATAACTGTGCACTACAACATTGGATAAGTGGAACAGGATGAATGGATGGATGGATGGATGGATGGATGGATGGATGGTCAGGAGGAAGATCAACTGTAGAAACTCTTAATGTTATTATTCATAGCCTTGATCTGATGTTTTTATTAATCTGATCAGTTCTCAAACTAAACTGACTTTTTCCATAGATGGAGTGAAGCTTCCATCTTCTCCCATCACCAACACAGCAACCAGCTGACCAGGAGACGGAAAACCATAAACCTCATCCACACATCCGGCCTGGAAGAGGAAACCACTGATTGCAGCGAGTGGACGGAGGCCTGGAAGGCTCTAAAAAGACAGACTAAACTGGATGTCGATGATGAGCTAGAGGCAGATGAAACAATGGATGAAACAGAGGATGAGGAGGGGGATGAAGCCGTGGACAATCAGGATGAAGAAGAGGATGAAGGAATGGTGGAGGAGGAGGAGGAGGAAGAAGAGGAAGAGGAGGAGGAGGAGGAGGAGGAGGAAGAGGAAGAGGAGGAGGAGGAGGAGGAGGAGGAGGAGGAGCAGGAGGAGGAGGAAGAGGAGGAGGAGGAAGTTTTCAGTCAGAATAAAGAGGACAAGGAGGAAAGGAGCATAAAAATATACCAAGACTTTAACAAAATAATGGAGCAGGAAAAAGAGGATGATGAGGATGAAGGGGTGGATGAGGAAGAGGAAGAAAACCATAATCAGAAAGCAAAAGACAAAAAGGAAACAGACAGAGGAGAAGTGGAGGAAGAGGAGAGCGAAGAAAATGATGGGAAGGAGACACATGAAGGTGTCCGAGGAATGAAGGAGAGGGATGAGCAAGTAGCTGAAGAGGAGGAAGATGAAGATGAAGAAAAATGTGACAATGTGGAAGATGAAGAGGAGGAGCTGGAATACAAATCCACCGAGAAGACGGCAGATGAAAAGGTCAACGAGATGGATGAGGAGGAAATTTATGAGGAAGAGGAGGAAAATGCCAAAACAAGAGAAACAGACAGTCCAGATCATGTACCTGACCAGGTGAAAGAGGATGCTGAAGAGGAGGAGGAGGAAGAGGAGGAGGAAAAGGGATACAATCAAGCTGACAATGAGGAAGAAAGACAGGAAAATGACACAGCATTAAATGACAAGATGGTGGAAAGGAATACCACAAAAGGAGGAAAAGAAAAGGAAGACCAAACCGATGATGAAGAAGTTGAGGAGTTTCAGGATTTTGATGACGAGAGCGGTGAAATTAAAGGAGATGAAGAGAAGCAGATAAATCAGTCAGACAAAGAGGAAAAACATGAGGATGAGGAAGGAGAGGAAACGGATGAGTATGAAGATGCAGATGTGAAGGGTGAAGGACGAGAGAAGGTAAAAGCAAAAGAACAGAATGAAGACTTAAACCTGGAAGAGGATGAGGAAGAGGGGGAGGCAGAAGAGGATGACAAAAAAATACAAAAAGAGGAAGAAGAGGAGGTTAAAGATGGAAAAAAGAATAAGACAGATGGCAAAAAGGAAGACGCGGATGATAACAGCCCGGATTTAGAAGATGAAGAACAGGAGAAACAGGAAGATGATGAAAAAGAAGAGCAGGAAGGAGAGGAAGAGGAGGAGGATAAAGACGGAAAACAAAAGAACGACAAACACAGCGAAGAGGAGGATAAGGAAGTTTACAGTCCAGATCTAGAAAACGATGAAGAACTAGAGAATGAGGAAAACGATGAAGAAGAGCAGGAACTTAATGGGGAAGTGAAGCCTGCTGAAAATGACGATGAAGAGGAGGAGGATGAGACAAAGGAAAACAAAGATCAGAAGGATGAAGATGCAAACATTCACAGTAAGAAGATGGAAACCAAACACTGGCCCAGCAGCTCAGAAGATGAGGATGACAAAGAGGAGGAGGAAGAAGGAGAAGAAATAGATGAACATGAAAGCTATGAAGAAGAGGAGGGTGAAGAAGTAGACGAGGAGAATGACAACGAAGATGGTGAAGAGGAGGACAGTAGTGTGGAGGTGAAAGAAATCAATGAAGACAAAGATGAAGCTAATGAGGTAGATGGGGATACTGATGAAGAGAATGGAAAAGCTGAGAAACAAACTGAGGAAGAGGAGATTTATGGAGATGAAGTTGAAGAGAATGAGAGAGAAGACCAAAACCAGATGAAGAAGAAGCGGAAACAAGTAAAAAACAAACCCGACGCTCCGCTTCACCTGCAGTTCCACAAACTGAACGCATCCTTTCCCTCCTGGAAGTGGTCATGGATGGTCGCAGTTGCTTACAGAGGAGGAGCCGAAGGAGCTGAGGAGGCAGACGAGGAGGAAGAGGAGGGAGCGGAGTGGCAGGCTTGGAAGGAATCCTGGAGAATCTGTCGCTGGAGGAAGCTGGATGAGGACGAGGTGATGTGTTTCTCCTCGGAGCACCGAAGCCGTCAGGACGTGGGACTGATGCAGGAAGCTGACAGAATGCCGAACAGGGAATGGGCCCTGAGCTGGAAAATGAACACAGTTAAAGGGGAAGATGAAGAGGATGAAGAAGATGAAGAGGAGGAAAGCTGAAACTTTATCAAATATTATTAACTGAGACATTTTCATGAATGTTGAGGAAGCTGAGGGAGCATCAGCAGCATTCAAATCCTTTAGGTCTGTTTTTTTTTACCATATGTGAATGTAAAATCACATAATAGAACCAGAACTTTCCCAGAACTTACAAGATACTTTCCAAGAACCTACAGGGTACCTCTTTAAAATGTAGAGGGTGGCTACTTTTCCAAAACTTACAGGGTACTGATCCAACTAGCTGTAGGGTATTTTTCTAAGGCTTACAAGAATATTTCCCAATAGCTCATGGGGTACTTTCCCTGAATTTACAGACTACATTCTCAGACCTTACAGGGTACGGTTCCGGTTCCTAAAGGGTACTTTTCTTCAACTTACAAAGCGCTTTTTAAGAATTTACTAGATACTTTCCCAAACCTCACAGGATGCTGTTCTAACTACCGGCAGGGTGTTTTTTTTCGAGCTTACATAATTATTTTATAAAAACATACTTTTCTTGGACTTTTTAGGCTACTTTCATCAAATTAAAGGTTGGGGGGTACTATTCCAAATCCTATAGGATAACTTTCTTAAACTTAAAAGATACTTTCTAAGAGTTTACCAGGTACTTTTCAAAACCTTACAGGGTATTGTCCTAGGTAACTGTCACAGTACTTTCTGGAACTCACAGGGTACTTACAGAGGAATGGAGATGGAGACAGGGGGTGAATATCCTGTAAGTTCTGGAAAAGTAACCATCCTTTCATCCTTTCTCTATACCCGCTTCTTCTGTACAGAGTCATGAGGAAGCTGTACAGCAGTCCATGGGCGAGAGGTGGGGGTACACCCTGGACAGGCTGGAAAAGTAACCAATTTCAGAAAAAAAAACCTAATAAACAAACAAAAACCAATGGTCCCCTGTAAATTGCCGGATGTTACCATGTATGATTCAATAAAACAACCTGTAATTCCAGGAAAGTAGTCTGTGAGTTCTTGGAAGATAAACTTTAAATGCAAGGAAGAGTTTCTGTGAGTTTCAGGACAGTAACCTCAACATTTCAGGAAATTATGCTGTCAATTCTGGTATGGTAACCTGACAAACATTTCCTCAGTTGCAATAAAGTAACCTGTAACTTCCAGGAAAGTAATCTGTAAGTACCGGGAAAGTACATCTCAGGAAAGTGCACTGAGAGATCTTGGAAAGTACCCTGTAACTTCTGGGAAGACTTCCTGTGAGTTCCATGAAATGAACCCTTACGTTTCAGGTTAACTGCAGTTTTTTCAGAAAAATTACCCTGAGATCTGAGAAAATAATCTATATGTTAGGGGAAAGTAACCCGCAAGTTCCTATAACTTCCAGGCAAAAATATTCCTTACGTTTGGAGAACGTTACCTATAAGTTCCAAGAAAGTTTCTTGTGAGTTCCAGAAAGGAAACTTTTGAATTTCAGGAAATAATCCTGTGAGTCCTGTGAAAGTAACCTGTACTCTTTGGTACTGTGACCTGTAAATTCCTAGAAACTATAGGCAAATTATTGTCTGTTTATAGTTTTACAAAAATGTACATTTTACATCCAAACATTTAATAAATTTTAGATAATAAAACATATCTTGTCTCATTTTACTCATCCTAATGTAATGTTCTAAAAGAAAGAAATACAAAACACCAAAAATAAATTCCTTCTGGTGGCTGTTCTCGATATGTCAGTTCCTTTCAAATTCAATGATTTCCTTCCTCATCATCTGTTTGCATGTTGACCAAAGTACATCCAAACTGCTCCCTTCCTTCAGGGTGAGTAGCTGTTTTCTGGAGGTCAGTGTATTTGGTAAATCATTGCATCTGGATGCTGAATAACTGGGTATATACTGGTTCTTGTAAACTGCCTTCAGATCACATTTGTTGGCCCTATAAAAATAAACAGATTAAAAGACTGACAGGAAATAGCAAAAGAGAATGAGGGAAGAGTTAAACCTCTGTAGAATATCTCCCTCTGGTGGTGAGACTGTGTTATTGCGTCCCATTGTATTTTACAACAGCTTTCCAAGTTTCTGTCTTTAGGCTTCCAGATTGATTCTGCTTCCAACCTTACTGCCTATAAACAAACTTTTTCAAACCCCTGTTGTTAAAACTTTGTGCAAGCTTTATGTTTTACTCTCAAATATAATTTAATTCAATGGTGTATTATCATCCAAAACCTTTTATTACAATTGATTCCTCTTTTCTGTTGATTCAATTATCACCTCTGCTCAAACTAAAACATCTCTAAGTGAACTCTTGCTGGTAGACAAAACGTATTCATATGATATAATCATGTCTCCCTATTCTAAAATAAAATAAAAATACTTTAAATCAACAGGTTGTGAAGGCAGGTATGTGAAACTTCCTCCTTGGCAGGTACAAAATGACACAAACATCTCATCACAGACAGCACCATTTGGCAGCTGGAAAAGTTTGAAGTAACCAAACCAGCAAAGGAATAATATAGGGAGAGGAGCAAATGACACAATGCCACAGATTTTGATGATGCAGGCCTGTAGGAACAAATTTTAAAATGATTGGTTTCACAGGAGAGAAAATATCTGACCTAAACCATCCTGCATCAGTAGGAGAATCTTGGTGCTTCATTTTGGAAAGGATCACAACATTCACGGTAAGTTAAGAGGAAGGAAAAAACGGCATAGAAAAAGGTGCACAAGCAACAGTGGTCACAATCATGAGGGGATTGTGATTATTTTGGTTAAAACCAAAGCCTAAATCATCAAACATGTTCTGATTGGTCTATATTGAGTTGCTGGCAGATTAGCCAATCAGATGTCAGGGTCTATTTTACTGACATAATTATCACTTTAACACAATGTATTTAACATTATATAGTTTGTGTATTTAATAAATAGTTCACACATGAATGTAATCAGATATTTACTGTCTCAATCACATATTTAACATTGAAGGATTAAGGGTTTCTCAATTATTTCCAGTTCACAATTCCATACTTTTTCAGACTTTATTTTCTGGTATTTTTCTGTCAGTTTGTGGCAATATGGACATCTGAGTTTAAAACATTCACTCATATGGTTTTTATTATTCATTTTCCACTAATGACAAAACTCGTTGCTGAAGCCAGCATCAGGATCAGCAGAGCGATAAAGGACTAATGCTGTCACGATTGGCAGATGTTTGAGTTTTGCCAGCTGCTCCTGCCTGCCCGTCTACATTTGGGCCCTACTCCTACAGTGAAATCTAGACAAACATAGATCAGTTAAATCTGTAATACTCAGAAAAATCTGGATTTTAAATCAGAGGTGCACCAATCAGTCTGCAAAAGAATGAGCCAGATTTCTCTTGATCAGCAGCACTGCAGCAGTGTTGAAAGAAAAATATATTTGTTTGTTTTCCTATTTGTGAAAACTTCCATAATTTCTCTATAACAGCATCAACTGACATTATGTACTCTAATAAGTTTATTAATTTATTACCATTCTCTACATGCTCATCCAGGAGGAGTGAATGCTGCAAGTCACTGACTGGATGCAATCTGCTGGGTTTCCTTAGATAGAAAAACTTTTTATCCAATTTGAATAAATAACTGAATCTGACTGAACTGTTGAATGATTACGATTAATTGGAATGTATGAACCTGACTGTTGTGAAGAGCCTTGAGACAACATGTGTTGTGAATTGGCGCTATATAAATAAAACTGAATTGAATTGAATAAGGTTTAGAAAGCTACACTTTGATGCTTAAATAGGACAAATCTGTTAATTCCCTCATTTTTTGTTGGATTGTAAACTACTGCCTCTGCCTGCGGCACGTTTTGCAAAAAAACAGACAAAATAAACAACTGAAACCACAGAACAGCATTGTTGGATACATTACCGGTCAAAAGTTTTAGAAGTTTTTCTCACTTAATGAGTCTCTTTATTTTCATGACTGTTTAAATTGTAGATTCTCACCAGAGACAACAAACCTTTGAATGAAAACACATGGATTTATATAGTAAACAAAAAGTGTAAAATAATTCTAAACATTTTTACATTTTAGATTATTACAAAATAGCCTCCCTGGTGGTGAGTTGGATCCGCTGGAGGAGGAGAAAGCCAGACAGACTCGGCAGGCCCAAGCGCATAGTGAGGGTCTGCTGGGAACGCCTGGCGGAGCCCTCGGCCAGAGATGTATTCAACTCCCACCTCCAGGAGAGCTTCGACCAGATCCCGGGGGATGTTGGAGACATAGAGTCCGAGTGGACTATGTTCTCCGCATCTATTGTCGATGCTGCTGCCCGTAGCTGTGGCCGTAAGGTCTGCGGTGCCTGTCGTGGCGGCAATCCCAGAACCCGGTGATGGACACCGGCAGTAAGGGATGCTGTTAAGCTGAAGAAGGAGTCCTATCGGCTGTGGTTGGCTTGTGGGACTCCTGAGGCGGCTGACGGGTACCGTGAGGCCAAGCGTGCTGCGGCCCGGGCTGTGGCAGAGGCAAAAACCCGGGCCTGGGAAGAGTTCGGTGAGGCCATGGAGAAGGACTACCGGTTGGCCTCGAAGCGATTCTGGCAAACCGTCCGGCGCCTCAGGAGGGGGAAGCAGTGCTTTGCCAACACTGTTTATAGTGGGGGCAGGAGACTGCTGACCTCGACTGAGGACATTATCGGGCGGTGGAAGGAGTACTTCGAGGATCTCCTCAATCCTGCCATCACGCATTCCCTGGTGGAAACAGAGGCTGGGGACTCGGGGTTGGACTCTTTCATCACCCAGGCTGAAGTCACCGAGGTGGTTAAAAAGCTCCGCGGTGGCAAGGCTTCGGGGGTGGATGAGATCCGCCCTGAGTACCTCAAGTGTCTGGATGTTGTAGGGCTGTCATGGTTGACACGCCTCTTCAACATTGCGTGGCGGTCGGGGACAGTGCCTCTGGACTGGCAGACTGGGGTGGTGGTCCCCCTTTATAAGAAGGGGGACCGGAGGGTGTGTTCCAACTACAGGGGGATCACACTCCTCAGCCTCCCTGGTAAGGCCTACGCCAGGGTAATGGAGAGGAGAGTCCGACCGATAGTCGAACCTCGGCTTCAGGAGGAACAGTGTGGTTTTCGTCCCGGCCGTGGAACACTGGACCAGCTCTATACCCTCTACAAGGTGCTTGAGGGTTCATGGGAGTTTGCCCAACCGGTCCACATGTGTTTTGTGGACCTGGAGAAGGCATTCGACTGTGTCCCTCATGATGCCCTGTGGGGGGTGCTCAAGGAGTATGGAATCGGGGGCCCTTTATTAGGGGCCATCATGTCCCTGCACGAGCGGAGCAGGAGTTTGATCCGCATTGCCGGCACTAAGTCGGACCTGTTCCCAGTGCATGTTGGACTCCGGCAGGGCTGCCCTTTGTCGCCGGTCCTGTTCATAACTTTTATGGACAGGATTTCTAGACGCAGCCAAGGGCCGGAGGGGGTCTGGTTTGGGGACCAGTAGATTTCGTCTCTTCTTTTTGCGGATGACGTGGTCCTGCTGGCCCCCTCTAACCAAGACCTACAGCATGCGCTGTGGCAGTTCGCAGCCGAGTGTGAAGCGGCTGGGATGAGGATCAGCTCCTCCAAGTCCGAGGCCATGGTACTCGACCAGAAAAGGGTGGCTTGTCCTCTTCAGGTTGGAGGGGAGTTCCTGCCTCAAGTGGAGGAGTTTAAGTATCTCGGGGTCTTGTTCACGAGTGAGGGAAGAATGGAGCGGGAGATCGACAGACGGATCGGTGCAGCTACCACAGTAATGGGGACGCTGTGCCGGTCCATTGTGGTGAAGAGAGCCGAAAAGCAAAGCTCTCAATTTACTGGTCGGTCTACGTTTCTACCCTAACCTATGGCCATGAACTTTGGGTCATGACCGAAAGAACGAGATCACGGATACAAGCGGCTGAAATGAGCTTCCTCCGTAGGGTGGCCGGGCACTCCCTTAGAGATAGGGTGAGGAGCTCGGCCATCCAGGAGGAGCTCGGAGTAGAGCCGCTGCTCCTCCACATCGAGAGGAGCCAGTTGAGGTGGCTCGGGCATCTATACCGGATGCCTCCTGGACGCCTTTCTTGGGAGGTGTTCCAGGCACGTCACACTGGGAGGAGGCCCAGGACACGCTGGAGGGACTATGTCTCTCGGCTGGCCTGGGAACGCCTTGGGCTCCCCCTGGAGGAGCTGGAAGAGGTGTCTGGAGAGAGGGACGTCTGGGCGTCTCTGCTGAGTCTGCTGCCCCCGCGACCCGGTCCTGGATAAGCGGAAGATGACGAACGAACGAACAAAATAGCCTCCCTTTGCTTCGATTACTGCTTCACTCTCTTGGCGTTCTCTCCATGAGCTTCATGAGGAGGTGGCCTGAAATGGTTTTCCAAAGAGTTTTGAAAGAACTTCCCAGAGGTTCATTAAGAGACGGCCGAAGGTTAATATTTCAGTCATCACAGCAAAGGGTGGCTAGTTTAAGGATTCTAAAATATTACATATTTAAAGTTATTTTACAATTTTTGGTTTGCTACATAATTGCATGTGTGTTCATTCACTGTTTTGATGCCTTCATTGAGAATCTACGTACAATGGAAATAGTCATAAACCTAAAGAAAACCAGTAAATGAGAAAGGCGTTCTAAAACCTTTGACCAGTATTGTACATCCATCCATTTATCCAACCATCTGCCCATCCATCCATCTGGTCACTGGGCGAGAAGCAGGGTACACCCTGGACAGGTCACCAGTCCATCACAGGGCGCAGGACAAACAACCATGCACACACTCATACCTAAGGGCAGCGTAGAGAAACCAAATAACTTAACAGTCACGTTGTCGGACTGTAGAAGAAGGCGGAGTACCCAGAGAGAACTCATGCATGCATTGGGAGAACATCCAGGAACTCCATGCAGGAAAATCCCAGGCCGGCATTCTAGCCCAGCAACAACTGCACCACCATGCAGCCCTAAAGTTTATGAAATAAACTAAGAGAGATACACATCCTTAAATAATACAGGATGTTAACCTCTCTGTTGGCTGGGGGTTCCCTTACTGAAGCTGAAATCATATTTTCTGTCCACTAAACTGTGATTAATTTGGGTATTTCTGTTTATTTTCTGTTTATTTTTTGTGAACAAACACAAAGAACAAAGACAACCTGTTAAGATTTAAACACATTTACAATAATAGTCAAAAACTGAAAGTCAACATTCCAACACCCTCAAATCATAATTATTATTATTATCATAAATAATAAGTAAAGGGAAGGGGTAATGATACATCAGAGATATACTGTAGCAACTTTTATATTCAAAATACTGACAGGTCAGATGTCACAAACGGTGAGAGGATGGGACGACCAAGCAGGAGATACACAGTAAATCCTTGACTCACAGGAGCCGAACTGCTCATATGCTCCAGAAACGGCAAAATCCTAAAATATCTGAAGACATCGTTACTAAGATTACAGCGTATTTATTGAAGGTGCAAACAGGAAACCACATCATTTAGCCAGCAGTTAAAGAGGGGTCCGAGGCCGATTTTCACTCTCTGAGGATGACAAGTTTAGACACAACCTTACACAGGCACAGGAAAGACACTCTATGGGTATTTTTATTTGAAATAAAAACTCAACAGAAAATAACTAAAAGCAGCTAAAGTAAAAAGAAAGCCTTTGAAAGAGCTTGAAAGACCAAAAGTAGCAAAACCTGATAAAAAAAATATCTGTCAGTTTTGAGGGACAATATGAAGAATAGAAGGATGGACTGAAAGTTTTGCTCAGATTTTTAAGTCACTGGGGTAATTGTTGCTGTTAACAAGCAGGACTCATTGTTATGATATCTAATGATATTTAATGCAGACTTCCTGCAGCAGTGAGTGAAAAGACAGCAGGTCTTCATCATCTTCCTGACCTGCTCAGCAGAGTCTTCCTCCTCCTGCAGGCTGGGAGCTTTCGGATGCAGATGTCTTGTTGCAGGTGGTCCCTCCTGCTGCTCCTCTATTAGCTGTGTATTAGCATCTGCTCAGACGGCTTTGTGATGACAAAATGCCCATTTCCACCTCACTTTGTCCCTCTGTGCTCAGAGCAGAGGGAGAATGACCAAGTGGGGGAACGAGGGAGGCGGTTTTGGTCTGGGTCAGAACTGAGGTGATCTTTTCCAAACATTCACAGACTAGCGTAAATCTGTAGATGTGTGTATGCTGTAGACAGATATAGGAGCACACAGTCTCCTTGAATATAAATGGAACAGTTTACTGGACTGAATCCTTCTGACTTTTACACAAGAAGATGAATTTGAGACAAGATAAGAGAATCTTAGCTGTTATTTCAATGTTCCTCGACCCAGTGTCCTTAAAAGGTGTACACAACCATTCATGTGAAATTCAGTTCATTAGAGGGAGGGTACACCCTGGTCAGGCTACCAGTCAATCAACACACACTGATACCTAAGGGCATTTAGGGAAACCAGTAAACCTAACATGCATAATTCTGGACTGTGGGAGGAAGTCGTAGAACCAGGAGAGAACCCATGCACAGGGAGAACATGCAAACTCCATGCAGAAAAATCCCACACCAGGATTCAAACCCAGGACCTTCTTGTTGCAAGGCAACAGTGCTAAGAACTGCACCACTGTGCATTTGTGCAAAATGATCAACATATTGATCAATCCATGTAACGGCTGGAGATGTTGCAGCCGTTACATGGAGATGTTGCAGCCGTTACATGGAGATGTTGCAGCCGTTACATGGAGATGTTGCAGCCGTTACATGGAGATGTTGCAGCCGTTACATGGAGATGTTGCAGCCGTTACATGGAGATGTTGCAGCCGTTACATGGAGATGTTGCAGCCGTTACATGGAGTTGTTGCAGCCGTTACATAATAAGCAGAGGTCTCTCAGGTCGGCAATCCATCACAACACTGGATCATCCCTTGAGTTTTAGGAGCCTTTTTATACCAGAATGATTCATAAGTAGCTTAACTAACAACAAACAAAACATTTCTCTGAAAATGGTCAGGGGCTGGAGAGGAATGGAGTGAAAAGTATCCAAAGAAGAACTTTAAAAGGTCTTCAGAAAGCCTGAAGAAGTGGTCAGGCTGCTTGGAATGGAGTTTAAATTACGTTTAAACCAGGACTTTCTGTGCAGTTTATTTGCATGCATGAAAGGTTTCTGCATGTTTTCTGTTGAAGAGTCTTTCCTGTTGGAAGCAGCTGGTTCATTTACATCTGACTGGATGGGTCAATGACGTTTGCATACATGTGGAAGAATGAAAAGACAGAAAAAGGGGCAGGGTGGGGGTTACAAGCTACAGCCAAAACTCCAGAGAGGAAGAAAAAACAGATTTTCCAGCCAAAAATAAAACCAAAGAAAAGATAGAATTTACTCTGAAGAAAATACTAAGAGATATTAAAATAAAGACAACAATCTATAGATTTAAAGGCTGAACTAATTGTTATTCATTTAAAACTTGAAGGGAGTTTTTCCTCTCCACTGTCGCTACATGCATGCTCAGTATGAGGGATTGCTGCAAATTCAACGCCAGTGACTGTCCACTGTCTCTACATGCTCATCCGGGAGGAGTGAATGCTGCAAGTCACTGACTGGATGCAATCTGCTGGGTTTCCTTAGATAGAAAAACTTTTTATCCAATTTGAATAAATAACTGAATCTGACTGCACTGTTTGATAGTTAGGATTAATTGTAATGTATGTACCTGACTGTTATGAAGAGCTTTGAGACAATATAAATAAACTGAATTGAATTGAATCAGACAAAGAGTTTTTGTTTTTAAACTCAGTTTTCTTTTAATTCACATGATGCTGAACATTTAAATTCAATAGAAACAGAATCATCCTTCAAGCTTTTAAAGGAAATAAAAAATGAAAGAAAAGTAGACATGTTGCTGTCCTAACCCAGATATTTACTATGACGGGTTACTGTTGCAACCTTTCAAAGTCATTTCAATAAATAATCATTTGCAGCATTTCATTACTTTATTTTTCTCCTTTTAATAATTCTGTAATAATAAACTCATACGTTTGTTAAACGGTTTTCTGGGTTGAAACACACAAATTTCTCCTGCAGAATCAGCATCCTAACACCGTGAGGTCGTTTCTTGTTGATTCCAACCTGCAGACAGGCGGAAACAATCAGAAGGGGCGGGGCTTCTGGCGCCCCTCCCCCTCCTGAATGGATATCACCTGGAGAGCAGAGAGGAGGGATGATGTTTGCTTGGAGGAGCACAGGAGCTGGATTCCGTGCTTCTAGATGTTCTTCAGTTTTCCCACAAGTGCGGCTGACAAAACCTGGGACTCGGTTTATTGATTCTGATTTTTATTTTTTTGAGGGAGCAGCAACTGATCTCAGGAATATTTGCGGATAAATTTCACAGAGTGTTCTTAATTTTGAGTGTTTTTAATTGTTCAGATTAAAACTAAAAGGATTTGGAATTTTAAGTATTTTTAAAACATTTTCTTCTATAAGATGAGGCAGCCGCAGAAGTTCAGGTGAGTCCAGAGACAAAAAGAAAAACTAAAACACGTTTTTTTGTTTTCCTCAAACTTTAATTCATTTAAATAATTGTTCTCCTCCCTTTACTGTCTTTCAGAGCGCTGTTCTGTGTTGTCTGGTGTCTCCGGTGTGTTGCTGCTGCATCTCTGCCTTCTGCAGGTCGGTTGTATAACATCACCCTCCGTCTCCACGCTAAATATTACATAATACATGCCTTCATGATGCATTCAAATATACCTCTGTAAGCAAGCAATGCATCTTAATTATTTTTGCACTATTCAGGAGATTTTGAGCGAAATCTGCGACAAGCTTCAAGCGTTGAGCAAGAGTAACAACTTGCAGAAGAATCTGCTAAAGTTTGCTGGTAATATAGATGTTTACCGTTAATTGTACCTTTTTAAATATGAATTGTCTCGTTTTCAAGATGTACTTGAATGCATCATGAGGCGTCCCCTGTAACTTGTTGACCATAATAAAACCTGCAGACATTTTCACATTCACTGCGTTAATTTAAATTCATCACCGGTTTAACTGGTTTTTAAGCCATTTACACCCAGTTTGGGTCCAGGTGGCGTCTGGTTTCTCCTAATTTGCACATCAGTCAGATGTAATAATGGGACCTTTTTCAGAAACAGTCAGCAGGAATGTGAGGGTTGTTCACAGATAAAAAGAAACCCAACAAGGGTTTGGCCATCAGGATTTGGTTTTTAGTTTTCAACGGTAAGTCGCTGATTTAACCCTAAATGAGACCCACTCACCCTGCTTCTTCAGAGTCCTAAAGGTCCAAATTTGTCAGCTGTGTTTTTTTTTTCATTATTCTGAATTAAAAATTTGATGCAGGTGATGATTAGTTAATTCCTCTGCCTTACTTATTTTAACCTGCCATTTTCTTTCAGACCCGGAGGGAAGCCACCACCCTCCCTCTACTGCTGCCCCATCTTCTCCGTCTCCGGTGATGCAATCCTCCTATCCCTCTCAGGAGTTTCTGACTCAGTTTACCCAGGTGAGCTCTCCAAACAGCGGGGACCGTAAACACCGGGATGCCAGTGCTGTGATGCCCTTCATCGGCCTCACCAGCAGTAAGTTTGCTTCTACACACACAGGTGGAGGCGGATTCAGAAGCTTACTTCACACAGATTGTTTGCACAAAAACGTGCTGCTAACATTTCTGTAGTTTGGAAAAATGCATGAAAACCCTGCTGATTTTTCTAAAACTGGTCAGGAAAGTGAAAATGTACATTTGCATCAATGTTTTTGTAGGAGAAAGAAACAAAAAATAGCAGATTTTCTGTTTTAATTTGGCTCTACAACTCTAACGAGGGTCTGGATGTTGCATCAGTGGAGTTTTAGTGTTTTTCTGTTATTTTCAGATGTTTGTTCAGACTCTTGTTGTTTACTGATGTGAAGCGGAGGAGTGCTGCTGGAATGTGCTGCCAGCTGCAGACTCTGGTTTATTTCACAGATACAGTGGAGAGGAGCTGCAGCAGCTGCAAGCGGAGCTCTGACTAAATCTGCTAATAAAAACCCATACAGATCAATGAATGGTATATATTTACATCCAATAAAACTCCAAAACTATAAACCAAACCAAGCCAAATTATGAGTGTTAGACAGTAACAGGCCGTTAAATAGAAAAATCAGGAAATAGATGGATTTAATGTCAACATACCTTTGGTGTGCATCTATGTTAGAAAGACTGCATGTGTTGTACTCCGTAAAACTTCAGATTCAGATAACTGTTCTCCATTTTCCTTCCAGGGATCCAGAATATCTTGTACTTTCTTTAATTGAATCTGGATGACGGAACGGTTTGAAAGACAGAAACTAGGATTTTAGCTCCAAAATGGTTATTTTCAAAAAGCTAAAATAAATAAATAAATAAATAAATAAAAATGGGGCATTCAGTAGATCAACTGAAGAATGAGGCAACTTCTTAGATTTTTCAGAAAAACTGATTGACCAATTTATAACGGTAAGAAGATTTAGTTTAACATGCATATTTTTTCTTAAAAAATAGAAAGGAAACAATATTTTGATGGAAATACACAGTTAGCTTAAGTCAGCCTACTTTATCCTATTATTTTTTTAATTTAGCAACTTTTTGTCTTGGCTAACATAGTTTCAAGCTGGGAAAGTCAAAAGCTTTCCAAGCAACCCAGAGTTTAGTATCTTATACGGCTGCCGCCTATATAGAAGATGGCTGATAAACTATTCACTGGTGCTTCTAGTGGTTTCGGTGTCTTTGAACCAGGCACAAATATAATGTAAATATCTTCTTGTGAACATGTTCCTTTTATGTTTAAATGCATAAATGGAAAGAATTACATGCTTTGAGCTTGGGTCAAGCTTCAACATTCAAAACAAATTGAAGCTTTAGCTGAAGTTGTCAAAGGTTATCTCAGTTTAACGGGCCTAATCTTTCACCATGAAACTTGAAACAAAATCACAAGATCCAATTAGCTTTTCATGTTTCTTTTTTTAAACAATTATTTTGCGTGATGTTGAGCTAATGTTGTCACATTCACCGTTCACTGATGAACATGGTAGGGCCGATCTTCTTAAAATCTTTTCAAAGTTGCAAATGTATTTGATAAGTTCCCAAAGTCAAGGGATGGAGGAGCAACTTAGCAAGGAAACACCTAAGTTTGAAATGGATAGTTACAGTGATACATTTATTACCATTTTATTTACTTTATCTGTTAAAAAAAAAGCAAATATGACACCTTTTGTCAAATAGGATTTCCATAAGGATGATTCCTAAAGAGCTGTTAGCTAAAAGTTGGTAAACAGCAGACAGAACAAAATGACTCTTAAGTCCTTTGTCAGGTGGATTTTTTTATTTTCTCCTAAAGACGTGTTTTCCTGTACTGTAGTTTTTTTTTAGGCCTGACAATTTTTATTTTAGCCCTAATGTTTAACCTTATATTGTACAATATGTCATTCTGAAGAGCTGGACTGAAAACATCAACAAACAAATCCAAAGAAAACCTTTTAATTTCTTTAGAAAGGCTGGAGATCTATTGACCAACACCCCTTTTTAAAAGAAGCAAGTCTCACTGCTTGAAGGAAAATGGATAGAAACAAGGACTACATCAATATTTTAAATACTGATGGAAAACACATTTTTTCCCACTTCACTGAGACAATAAATTGCTAAAAACAAATAGAAAAGCAGGTTGATATTTTTATTGTTTTTAAGGTGCTGAGCAGAGTCGCAGCTGCTGTAAGAATGGAGGAACGTGTATCCTGGGCAGCTTCTGCGTCTGCCCCCCATTCTTTACTGGGAGGAGCTGTGAGTACGACACCCGAAAGAGGTAAACAACCAGAAAGTTGTCTAGGTTTTCAGTGGCTATTAACACCAGGTATCATTTTGTTTCGATCAGATTCACAGGCCTTGTTGAACTATTGAAGTGCAAAGATTCCCTATGGCTCATTAACTTGTTCTGCTGAGAAAAACAAGGTTACCTCCTGATTTATACTTTTGTCTGATCTTTCTGTTTCAGACAATGTGATTTTATTCCTCATGGTGAGTGGGTCCAGAAAGGCTGCTCCTATTGTCGCTGTTTCTACGGCGTCTTACATTGCTTCCCTCACATGTTCCACAAAGACTGTGGTAAGAAGGTTTACACACATTACGAGAAGTAGCATCTGTCCTTATGTAATCTAAAAATGGCTCCACACAGCAGTTATGCTGAGAGTCTGCCAGCTTTGCATTCCAAGAAAAGCATCAAGGTTGTCAAATGTGTTAGAATAGGATAAGAATGCTCATCGACACACATTACATGAATAAACGGCCCAAGGTTTGTCATGAATGACCTGTGGCTTAGTGCACTGGGTTTGATATGGGACACACGGTAACTGGTTTGATTAGAAGGGTACAGCAACACTTAGATTAAGGATGGACACCCTCTACTACACAATCTAACAGACACCACAATGGTGACACATAGTCTACTGATAATCACTGAGGGAGGGAACATCCATTGCATTGGAGTCCCAGATATAAAACTATGTGACCTTCTATTGAGGCTCTTCGTCATCCTCTAACAAACGGCGACGGTCCGAGATGGGAGCCTCTGCGCTGATCTCTAATCATTCCTCTGCCTAATTTAGATTAAAAGAGCTAAAAGTTAGAAACTGGTTGAGAGTCGTTCCTTTAAGAGTCAGGGTTATATGGAGTGTGATCGCTTCTGGGGACCAAGGACTGGAGAGACTCCGAGGTGTCAGACCTCCAGCTGCGTGCGGTAGCTCGGACAAATGTTTTATTTTAGTTTTTAATTCTGTCACTTCATCCCCCACGATGAGGTTCCAGTAATCTCTGAAGGGTTTTGTAATCTCAGGTGTGGAGGAGCAATCAACACCCACAGGTCACTGTAAAACCTGCCATTCACACGTTTCACCCTAAAACAAAACATTTTCCTTCTGAGTGTAAATGGAGTCTGAAAGACTTTGCCCCACCTTCTCATTTACAATTCAAGGCTTTATCTCCCTAAATGGCCTTCTCTTTAACTCCTCCTTGACAAGGTCTTAAAATAGAACCACGTGTCCTGCAGACTTAAGAAACCTTAATCTAGTTTGCGCTGAAGCACTTCCTGATGAATCTTTCTTATCGTGTCCAAAAAGTTTTAGTTTTGTATGGCAATATGTCAAAAGTCTTAATTGTTGAATCCCTCCCAAAAGGTTTTTTTTGTTCACTGAACCAACATGAACTTATGTATGGTTCATCAGAACTGATCCAAAGTTTCTCTATCTACAAGTCAAGGATCCATCAAGTTATCCTGAAAGCAGCACAGTTTGCAGACATTGTTGCTGTGTCAGGCAAAATACTCCATGATTCACTGGACCAGAGTCCATCAAACACGCTACTGCTAATGTTAGCATGCATTAGAATGCAGTCATCATGTTATTTATCATGATTTTTCAAATTTGTTAAAATACCAAGAAGTACAACTTCTCGCACATCCCAATTGCTAAATTGTTTGTTTCCACTTCTCCCTGAGCCAACAGAGCCTGTTCATTTTAGCATTAGCTTGTAGGAACATGAAAATCCTGAGCTAAATTGTGATTATGAATTATATTTAAAAAATACCCAATACAACCTATAGTAGCTTACAGAGCTCGCTCTTTGTTTAAGGCTAATTAATGTTAACATTATTATGTTAGCTCATAATAATGTTAATTTCTGACATCACACGTTAACATCCACTGTTAATTGTTGTAATTTTTCATTTTTAATCTTATTAAAATGTCCAAGCACAATAATTAAACCAAGTCAACTCCTTCTCCGCCTGAGAAGACAGAACAAGCTAACATTAATATTAGCTTGCAGTAGCCTGTTACTGGCAACATCCACAGCTAATTATTGTTATTCTTAAACTCTTTGAAAGGACCACTGGGTAATACTCACATTTTTCCTAAAATTGAAAGTTAGTATTGAGTTACAGATGCAGACCATACAGCAACATGAACAACTAAATGAGCTCTGAACCATAAGATTTACGGTGTTTGCATTATATTTTTGGCTAATCCTGTCCATTTTGAGATTTATACAGTTGTTCTATAGTCTATTGCTTGTCTTTAGGTGACCTGTAACTGAGAATTTGAGATCTTAAACTGTTCTTCATTTTAACTCTACTGTATTTGTTTTGACGCTTTTAGGTTTGAGCACTAATAGAAATATACAATTTTTAGCTCATATTGTTGTGTAACCCTCCTGAGACTCCGGACATTTGTTTAATTTAAAATGTCATTTTTAACAACTTTGGCCATGAATATGCAAATGACATAAAATCTGACCAGCTGTGTATTTTGGAGTGAATTTAGGATTTTTCAGTTTTTTTGTTTTTGTTTTTTTGTTAAGTGTTTTACATTAAACAGAACATTAAGCATCCCTCTGGCATGTTTTTTAGCCATTGACTAACATTCAAAATGTATTGTTTTACATTACAATGTGATATCCTTGGTGTTAAATTCCCTTGAAAATATCTTGCTTTATTCATGTACTTTGCATCTACTTCTATATATGGAATGGATATAAAAATGTTAAACAACTTTATGCAAAAAGTAAGCTTTCATCATAATTGTTGGTGCCACTTTTTTAGCTGAATACATTTGGAAGCATCTTAGCTAGATAATCCAACACTGAGTTCTCAGTGAAAAGATGCATCACTTCCTTCAGTCTTCATTCCAAAATTGAACGCGTTTCAGACGTGTAGAGCGCAAAAGCTTTTCTTGTCCAGTCTGGGAGATAAACATGTATCTCTAAGACCTCGAGCAACCGCTGAAAGATGAGATAAGAAAAGCTATGTTTAGCGAAAGTGAACCCCAGCGAAGGTACAAATAACAGATGCTGAACTACAATCAAGATGGCTCTAAAGACGTGATATTAAATGCTAAGAGGAATGTGTGGGATTTTAGTCTCCAATGTTATTTTTTCATTGTCTCTCCAGATGACTCGGACGAGGAGGTGCGTTGGTATCATTCGTCGGCTGTCAAGATGCTTCCTCTCAGCTGTTTCCTGTATCTGCTGCTGCTACTTCCTGTACTGCTCGTGCTCCGATGCTCTCCCT
This sequence comes from Girardinichthys multiradiatus, assembly GCF_021462225.1. Taxonomy (NCBI): domain Eukaryota; kingdom Metazoa; phylum Chordata; class Actinopteri; order Cyprinodontiformes; family Goodeidae; genus Girardinichthys; species Girardinichthys multiradiatus. Next base: position 39,221,828 of record NC_061801.1, on the reverse strand, counting down.
GAATCCGAGACCCAGCAACCTCCACCGGGAACTCGGTTTCTCTTGGTTTGAAAGCAGACGTGCGGCTTTCAGGTGCATCCAGAACGAGCACGGTCGCTTGGATTTTATTCTCTTCTCTGCTCTAAACTGACCCATATAGGAATGCATAAAGCTTGAGGACCAATCAGATGTTAATGCAATTTGGATGTTAGCGAGAACACGTAACCTGGTGTGTTTTTATGCAACCATCTAAAATGTTTCAACAGTAAAAGCGATGACAGTAGTTCTTCCCTTGACCTTATAAAATAAACCCTGCTGTGTGTTTGTCTCAAAGATTTAAATGAAATGAAGGAAGCTGTACATAAGATTTTTATGGAAAATATTTCTTTTTTTGCGAAAGAAAATACTTTCTGTTATTCTTGTTTAAAACTTGCACAAATTGATCCAATGTGACACTTTGCCTTTTAAATATAACCCTAATGTGTTTAATTAATGCCTTATTTATGTTGCTGTTGCTCAGGGTTTTGTTTTAAGGGAATTTCATTTAAATTTTTGAATCAGATCTATTGAAGCCGACCAGTTGAACTTTCCGGTCCGGGAGCATTTTGCTGTCTTTCCCAGTGTGTCACTCTGTTATCTGGAGGTATTTCCAGAGGAGAGCCGTTCTCTCCTGGCTGTTATCTCCACAGTTTACTGATGAGGTTTAATTTGATTATCTGCTGCTTTCTTATCTTAAACAAACACAAGAGCTGCTGTTCTGCAATCCGTCTGCTGGTGCTGCTGCTCCAAAAAGTAAGCAGCAGCATCAAAATAATGAATGTTTTTCTATTATTTAACATTATTTTCTAATATTTAACACTATGCCTAAAGAAGTTTGTTTCCAAAGGCCCATAAGGAGATCTCACATGTGGAAAACTGCAAATGTAATGATTACTTTATGAAGTAATCCAATGATAGTGAAGCTGCTAAAATGATTTTTATACCCTGTCTTGCAAAGTATTCATACCTTTATCACATTACAACCACAAACCTCAGTGTATTCTGTTGTAAATTTTGTTCTGTTAATTGGAAGAAATGAAGCACAATAAAACATTTTTAAAGTTCGAAATGTGGAAACTGTGGCATTCATTTGTATTTACCCATTTTTAATCTGATACCCTGAATAAAGTCCAGTTCACCCAGATGTCTTCGGTAGTCGGGTACAGTTGTGGAGAAGTTAGAAGGAAGATTAGCTCATTCAACTCTTTTAACGTTCGTTTTAGTTTTAACAGCACGTTTAGTCTGTTTAGTTTTGGACACATTTTTGTTATCTAGTTTTATTTGAGTAAAATAAAAAGACATGCAGGAATGCATGCTTTGGTTGCCTCTTTCATGTTTAAATAAAATGATCTAAGTGAAAACATGAAATGTTCCTATCTGCTATTTTCTTTATTTTCAGCATTAACATTTGTTTGCATTTAGCAACAAGCTGCAGAATCTCCACCTAAAACACAGGACTTCCACCTCATGGTGGATGCTGCACCGTCATTGCCTGTACTGCTCCAGAAGATTGAATCTTCATCGTTATTTTTCCATCCTGTCCTGCTTTTTAGCACAAGTATATCTGATCTGATTGGATTTCATCTTCTTAGATATTTTCTTCATGGTCTTTATCTTAAAATGTCTGTCATTTTTATATCAGTTTTCTAGCAATTTCCTCTTGAGGTGTTTTCATCTGAAGAAAATGTTCCTGATGCCATCTCACAGAGCTCTAAAGATGGAAAGAGTACAGGACCCCTGCAGACCTGAATGTGGTGGAAGTGTTTCTTCAGCAGGGACAGGAAAGCTGGTCACAGTTAAAGCACCAGGATGTCAAACTTCCCACGTTACGGTGAAATGTGATCTTAATTTGGCGCATGCTCTCCTTCTATTGCAGATATGCCCCCTAGGATGTTGTTTTTATAAAAAATTCACCTGATAGCTTAAAGGCAAGCTAAAATCATTTCCAGAACCACACATGGAAAATGCAGAGAAATGTGTAACAGCAGTATTAGCTGGATGTAAAATTTGGTTATCATATGGTATTTTATTATTTTGCATTCATTTGAACATGCTGACAGCCTATCTGGCCATAAAAGTTCACTGTCCACAAAATAAGATTTGGAGTTTAGAACAGGACTTTCTGTTTAATCTGCGTATTCTATGGAAATCCTTCAAGGAATCTGGAGGAACTTCTGCCACGTTTAGCTCAGGTTGAACAAGAGGTGTTTAGACAAACAGAGGAAGCAGTTTTGGTTTTACAACATAGAGAAATTAGTGGAAAGATCCAACAATATGCATACAAAATGATGAAAAACTAAAGAAGAATCAGCACCTTCTCTGCTGTGATGCAACTTTCATCCCAAAGGCCATCCGACTCTTTTCATGGTTTATCTGGAAGTTCCCCGTTCATGCTGGCCACTTTCATTGCCATAAAGTCCTGCTTGTCTCTCTCTGCTCCAGCTTTTTCTTTATGGGATTTTTCTAGAGATCTCCAGCTTCTGTCCAGCCATACACAAATCTCAGCTCTCCTTGGAGATAGGTTGAGATCTTATTTTCACACAGATCAACCTGCTTGTCTTTCCTCTGCAAAGCCTTCGATAGCTTTTGTTTGGCTTCAACTTTAAATAAAAGACCCAAAACAGAGGTTTTTCTGCAGCAGAGGAACACAAGGAATGACTAATGGGGATGGGAAGGATGAAGCAGGAAGTCCTTTCCCCTGTTTAATCCCACAGTAATCAGAGTGTAATCTCTCCATTGTCAACCAGCCGACTCCTCATAACAAGTTAATTAAAAATGGTTCACAGCCTCAGAAGTCAATCAAAAACCAAGCTGTTAATGTGAATTTGGCTATGGTTTGTCTCCAGGTCAGACGTCCAGCTGTGTTTCTGCACTGAGGAGTCTCAAACTTGGAAACTGCAGCAAATGAGTGTAAAAGCTGTTGGTTTCCCTGCAGGGGTGGAGGGGGGATTGGAGCAGATTTAATGAGCTGGAAGAGAACAGAGCCAAAGCAGCAGGAGGCAAGGATGGATTTAAAACAGATTAATAAAGATGGAAATGAGAGCAGGAATGTAAAACAACTCTCTGCACCTCCTCCCATGACTTCAGGAAGGAGGTGCAGACGTTCGCCTCTCGTTGAAGGAGACACATAAACAAATAAACGGCTCAGAAAACATTTGACTTCTCTGTGTTGATGTTGGGCAAAGAAAATAAAGTGATAAAAAGATGATGGATGGATGAATGTAATTAGGAGGAAACAGTTTGTCTCCTTGGGGTCCCTACATGTTGTGCTCCACCTGTGTCCCTTGGACAAAAAAAAAAAAAAAGCATCGGTAAAGATTGACATAAAATATAACGCATCAGCACATCTTTTGCTATTTGTTTTCTTCATGGATTCCATCATTATCCTCAGTCTTTGCCACACTGAGCAAATCTTTATGAATTTGTTTGACTTTTTAACTCCTTAAATAACAGTTCTGACGCATTTTTATCAAAAACACAAAAGTTGGGGTTGTTTTTCGCATCCTATATGCAAATTCCTGGAGCCTCGCAGCAGCAAGGATTCTGATCAATGTTTATTTTTTGTACAAAATCATCCATCCGTCTTCTATACCCGCTTCTTCTGTACGGGGACAGGGGAGCTGGTGCCTATCTCCAGCGGTGATAGGCAGGGTACACCCTGGACAGGACAGCAGTAAATCACAGAGACACGCAGGACAAACAACCACGCACACACCTAGTCATATCTATGGGCAATTGAGAGCGACCAATTAACCTGACAGTCATGTTTCTGGACTGTTTGAACCCACAACCTTCTCACTGCAAGGCAACAGTGCTACCAACTGCACCACCGTGACACGCAGTCCACAAAAATCATTCAAAAATCATTGAAAATTGTATCTTTTTTCATCCCATACCTACAAATTAACACATTTAGAGTACATTAAAAATGTCCTCATTGTGAGGAAAACATTAAAAAAGAAAACTTTGAGAACTCTTGCTCTCGGTGGAAGACACACGTTTTCTCTCCCTGCCTCCCTGCTGATCCCTGCTTCTGCGTTTTGTCTGTATTTTTCTCAGAGCCTCGCTTTGCATATCCTCCAAACTTTTAAATTATGGATTTGGTCAAGTGGTCTCTCAACGTAATTGGTCAAAAAAATTTTTTTTTCCTACGGGAAGACAGGGTAAAGGAGACCCTCTTGTCCATATGGGACGTTCTTCTCTAGATACACAATGGATTCTTGGCAGCAGTGGAAGATTGTGTGCTTGACTACAATGTCTGTTGAGGACGTTGAAGATGTGTACATATTTGGACTTTTGATAACAGGATTTCTGCTTTTTGGAGTTGGTGGTTACCTGGCTTATCGAGTGATTCCCAAAACATGGGCAGCTGTTCAAAGCGTTCCAAAGCTGCCTGCGATGTTAGATGGAGTCTGTAGAGCGATCAACACTCAGACTGAAATGTTAAGAGAGCAGAATCGCAAGCTGGACACGATTCTTCAACAGAATCGCAGCCTGGCAGCAGTTGGAATCAGAGGTTAAAGGATATAATCTTGGAGAAGTTGTACGCTCCAGATCTGCAGAAAATACCAGAAATTTGGCTATTTGGATTCACAATTGAGACATACCAATAAAACTCTTAAGGTAGTTGGAAATTCACAACTGCCTGAACCACAACATTTATTGTTTTTCTAAATCTGGCGCCCCAATGTGGTCTTGGCAACTTCTGCTAACTGGCTATCGACAAAATATCTCCTGGATGTTATATAAACACGACGCTCTTCCCCAGCACTCCCCTACCAGCTGTGTGCTGATAGGACTATGCAGCCGATTGATAAAACCTCCACCTCTCTTCTCAAGGACAATGGCACTTCTATCAGTGTTGACAGTCTAATTCTTGCAAACACACTCAGACTTATACATTCACACCCTCAAGATTCCACCGTACCCTTGCTAAATCTTGACTTATGTTTTTTGTACTATTTCAGAGTCTATTCTGATCAGAATAGAGTCTGAAATATGATTTTTTCCTCCTATCTTACTTTACCTAAATGTGTGATTTCATTACTTTTCATAGATTTTCAGATTTCTCAGAAGGATTACCAGCAAAAACCAAATATTATTAGTAATTTGCACTTTAGCTGCTCTTACACCAATGACCCAGCTTTCTTAATTAGACTACAATGGACTGTTATTACTCAGTTCAACTTCAGTACCAATAAAAGCAATATATTATTAGCACCTGAAAATGTGGATTAAAGCTGTTTTGTACCAGTGATTCAGCTTCCCTTAGAATTCAGTGGAATGATGAGACTATCAATATTATCATCTTCTTTTAGCATAAGATGCTTTATTATTAAGAGTGGCTCGGAACCAATTTCTACCAGTAAACCCGGAAGGATTATTAATTATTATTACTCCCAAGGATTATAAGTGTCATTTGATTTGTTTTTCTGTGTCTGTATCTGTGTTTATTTTCTTTGTGATTGTGTTGTAATTGTTCTTCCTCATGTACAGCGCTTTGAATGTCTTGTTACTGAAAACCGCTATATAAATAAACTTACCTTACTTTACCTTACCTTACTTGAACAACAATAAAATAAAAAATAAAATGAAATTGCAATAGTACTTGTGTGTTTAAAAAAACGACACATTCAACATGAGAGAAATTGGTACAAAAATACTAAAGATTGCTCTATTTAATTAAAAAGGCAATAATAAAAAGCTCAAACTCATTCAAATTAGACAGAGAGTGTCGATTTTAAAGTCTTGGTACACATTCTTGGTTGGATTCAAGTCTGTACTTTGACTAGGCCATTCTAACACATGATTATGCATTAATCTAAACCATTCCATGAGGCTCTGGCTGTATGTTTAGGGTGGTTGTCCTGCTGGAAGGTGAACCTCCACCTGTCTCAGGTCTTCTGCTGCCTCTAGCAGGTTTTCTTCCAGGATTGTCCTGGATTTAACTCCATCCATTTTCCCATCAATTCTGATCAGTTTCACTGTCTCTGCTGAAGGAAAGCATCATCACAGCATGATGCTGCCACTGACATGTATCACTGGGGAAAGTGTGTTCAGAGATTAGTTCAATTCAAGTCACTTTATTCACCCCCTTGTGTCCATTTCTTGGTAGGTGTGCAGTTGGTCCATCCTCTCTAGGGGTTCAGTGGATGTGTTGAACAGAGCTCTGCGGGATGTTCAAAGCTCGGGATAACGTTTTAGAACCTAACACTCCTTTAAACTTCTCTACAACTTTAACCCTGGTCTGTTAATTAAATGGCTGATTAAATTACTAATGTCTTCTGAAGGAAGTTGGTTGCTTGTGTTTTACTTAGCAAGGGGCTGAATACAAATGCAGCTTTAATATAGTTCCAAGTTTGACAAAATCTGAAACAGTTCAAAAGGTTTAAACATTTCTGCAAGACTGCTTGTGTTTGTTCGAGGCAAGCTGCAGTTAAAAGCTCTCTGCTGAGATCTACAGACGAATCCCTGGAATAAACCTCATACAGCGTTTGGTTTCTATATTTCATTATTTTACCCACAATCACCTCTTTATACTTAATGTCACAGTAATTTCAGAGGAAAAGGACATGGGGGGGATGAAAGAAAAAGTTAGAAAGAAAAGTTATGAAAGAAAAGTTAAAAGAACGCATCTAGACTTTGCACAGAGGAAGTACAACCTTTCACCCACCAGGGAGAGCACCTGGTGTGGAGTAGAGCCGAGGATGCGCTGATTACAGATAGTACCACGATGGAGGCATGGATGGATGGATGGACCCTATTTTTGAGAAAACTAAGAATCCAGTTTTTTCACAAAAACCAAAAACTTTTTTATAACATCCACTATCAGTGAAAAACGGTTCAGTCCAGTTGATATATTATGTCCTCCCAGTCAAACCAAGATGAGTGACTGAAGAAAAACAGAACATTTGCACAGTCTGATGATCTGGTGCTGCAGTGTCAGGTAAAGCTGCAGGGGTGGTGGCAGTCAGAACCTCTGCTGGACATTTATAAATCCACCATGGGTTTACTAATAAAGTAATTATTTGGGATGACAATGAATTTGTCCAGCAAGCAAAAAGCTTTTCTTGAAGAAACAAAGATTAACTTAACAATATGGCCAGCAAACAGACTATCTCGATCCAGCTGGTAGTTCTTTATGATTACTGGTGCATGATAAGACTTGGTCTTGCAAAGCTGATTCGTCAGCTGCTATAAGAAACACATGTCGTCTCAAGGCACTTGACAAAGTAGGGTACATACAGGTCCTTCTCAAAAAATTAGCATATTGTGATAAAGTTCATTATTTTCCATAATGTCATGATGAAAATTTAACATTCATATATTTTAGATTCATTGCACACTAACTGAAATATTTCAGGTCTTTTATTGTCTTAATACGGATGATTTTGGCATACAGCTCATGAAAACCCAAAATTCCTATCTCACAAAATTAGCATATCATTAAAAGGGTCTCTAAACGAGCTATGAACCTAATCATCTGAATCAACGAGTTAACTATAAACACCTGCAAAAGATTCCTGAGGCCTTTAAACTCCCAGCCTGGTTCATCACTCAAAACCCCAATCATGGGTAAGACTGCCGACCTGACTGCTGTCCAGAAGGCCACTATTGACACCCTCAAGCAAGAGGGTAAGACACAGAAAGACATTTCTGAACGAATAGGCTGTTCCCAGAGTGCTGTATCAAGACACCTCAGTGGGAAGTCTGTGGGAAGGAAAAAGTGTGGCAGAAAACGCTGCACAACGAGAAGAGGTGACCGGACCCTGAGGAAGATTGTGGAGAAGGGCCGATTCCAGACCTTGGGGGACCTGCGGAAGCAGTGGACTGAGTCTGGAGTAGAAACATCCAGAGCCACCGTGCACAGGCGTGTGCAGGAAATGGGCTACAGGTGCCGCATTCCCCAGGTCAAGCAACTTTTGAACCAGAAACAGCGGCAGAAGCGCCTGACCTGGGCTACAGAGAAGCAGCACTGGACTGTTGCTCAGTGGTCCAAAGTACTTTTTTCAGATGAAAGCAAATTCTGCATGTCATTCGGAAATCAAGGTGCCAGAGTCTGGAGGAAGACTGGGGAGAAGAAAATGCCAGAAGTCCAGTGTCAAGTACCCACAGTCAGTGATGGTCTGGGGTGCCGTGTCAGCTGCTGGTGTTGGTCCACTGTGTTTTATCAAGGGCAGGGTCAATGCAGCTAGCTATCAGGAGATTTTGGAGCACTTCATGCTTCCATCTGCTGAAAAGCTTTATGGAGATGAAGATTTCATTTTTCAGCACGACCTGGCACCTGCTCACAGTGCCAAAACCACTGGTAAATGGTTTACTGACCATGGTATCACTGTGCTCAATTGGCCTGCCAACTCTCCTGACCTGAACCCCATAGAGAATCTGTGGGATATTGTGAAGAGAACGTTGAGAGACTCAAGACCCAACACTCTGGATGAGCTAAAGGCCGCTATCGAAGCATCCTGGGCCTCCATAAGACCTCAGCAGTGCCACAGGCTGATTGCCTCCATGCCACGCCGCATTGAAGCAGTCATTTCTGCCACAGGATTCCCGACCAAGTATTGAGTTCATAACTGTACATGATTATTTGAAGGTTGACGTTTTTTGTATTAAAAACACGTTTCTTTTATTGGTCGGATGAAATATGCTAATTTTGTGAGATAGGAATTTTGGGTTTTCATGAGCTGTATGCCAAAATCATCCGTATTAAGACAATAAAAGACCTGAAATATTTCAGTTAGTGTGCAATGAATCTAAAATATATAAATGTTAAATTTTCATCATGACATTATGGAAAATAATGAACTTTATCACAATATGCTAATTTTTTGAGAAGGACCTGTACATTCCAATTAATCCTAATCAACGCCTTTATTACAAAAAATTGCTAACCAGGGGATGGTTTTTAAAATTTGATAGGGACAAATATTTTACATGACATACTATAGCACTTTTAACAGTTGTTAATTTGCAATGATTGTCCCTAATTCATGACTTGTTTTTTTCTCAATGTTTTATGGGCTGGAAAGCAGTTTGATTGTCAGATTAAAATGAAAGCGGGGGGGGGGGGGGGGGGGGGGGGGGGGGGGGGGGGGGGGGCAAAAACAATTGGGTACAGACATGCTGACAGTTTAGCCAGCAACAGTTACTGTACCGTGTAATCAATATGCTGGACAATCACGAAAGCCAATCTTATCAGGAGCCCTTATTTTCAAAGTGCCTTACCCTCCTAAAAATGAGAGGCAGTTAGCCCAAAGTAGACTTCAGCCCTGGAGGAAGCATCTCCCAATCACAGTCAGGGGACCAGAGAAGGGTGACAACTGGCATTCCATCATGCTGTATGAAGTGTGAAAAAGTTTGCCGATAGAATATGAAAAGGCAGGACACATTGCCCAAGTTAAGTTTTTGTGCTTTGCTACCTTTAGCCAGCATGCTATGCTTACCAAGACTTCCAACATTTTAAGCAGGGAAGCAAATCAGGAGTCTACTGAGATGCAAACTTAATTGAATGTTTTTATTTAAAAGTAAGTTGACACGTTGTGGGAGGCGTCGCTTGACACGTTGTGGGAGGCGTCGCTTGACACGTTGTGGGAGGCGTCGCTTGACACGTTGTGGGAGGCGTCGCTTGACACGTTGTGGGAGGCGTCGCTTGACACGTTGTGGGAGGCGTCGCTTGACACGTTGTGGGAGGCGTCGCTTGACACGTTGTGGGAGGCGTCGCTTGACACGTTGTGGGAGGCGTCGCTTGACACGTTGTGGGAGGCGTCGCTTGACACGTTGTGGGAGGCGTCGCTTGACACGTTGTGGGAGGCGTCGCTTGACACGTTGTGGGAGGCGTCGCTTGACACGTTGTGGGAGGCGTCGCTTGACACGTTGTGGGAGGCGTCGCTTGACACGTTGTGGGAGGCGTCGCTTGACACGTTGTGGGAGGCGTCGCTTGACACGTTGTGGGAGGCGTCGCTTGACACGTTGTGGGAGGCGTCGCTTGACACGTTGTGGGAGGCGTCGCTTGACACGTTGTGGGAGGCGTCGCTTGACACGTTGTGGGAGGCGTCGCTTGACACGTTGTGGGAGGCGTCGCTTGACACGTTGTGGGAGGCGTCGCTTGACACGTTGTGGGAGGCGTCGCTTGACACGTTGTGGGAGGCGTCGCTTGACACGTTGTGGGAGGCGTCGCTTGACACGTTGTGGGAGGCGTCGCTTGACACGTTGTGGGAGGCGTCGCTTGACACGTTGTGGGAGGCGTCGCTTGACACGTTGTGGGAGGCGTCGCTTGACACGTTGTGGGAGGCGTCGCTTGACACGTTGTGGGAGGCGTCGCTTGACACGTTGTGGGAGGCGTCGCTTGACACGTTGTGGGAGGCGTCGCTTGACACGTTGTGGGAGGCGTCGCTTGACACGTTGTGGGAGGCGTCGCTTGACACGTTGTGGGAGGCGTCGCTTGACACGTTGTGGGAGGCGTCGCTTGACACGTTGTGGGAGGCGTCGCTTGACACGTTGTGGGAGGCGTCGCTTGACACGTTGTGGGAGGCGTCGCTTGACACGTTGTGGGAGGCGTCGCTTGACACGTTGTGGGAGGCGTCGCTTGACACGTTGTGGGAGGCGTCGCTTGACACGTTGTGGGAGGCGTCGCTTGACACGTTGTGGGAGGCGTCGCTTGACACGTTGTGGGAGGCGTCGCTTGACACGTTGTGGGAGGCGTCGCTTGACACGTTGTGGGAGGCGTCGCTTGACACGTTGTGGGAGGCGTCGCTTGACACGTTGTGGGAGGCGTCGCTTGACACGTTGTGGGAGGCGTCGCTTGACATCATTTCCACTTCATTCATCTCCAGTTGTACTTTAAACAAACAAACACACATGAATTGAGCTGCATCTTGAGGCTACCTTATTCATGTCCAAAATGTATTGTAGAATCTGCAAATCCAGGACATCTGTTCTAAACTGCAACATGGTTTACCTTCTTTAACTTTTTGTTTCAACCTGGAATCCAGTGACTGGAGAAAGACTATTACCCTTCTTAAAGAAGGGTCATTTTCAGACATCACTGCAAAACACAAATCAAATTAGCAGTAGAATAAAGTGCTGGAAACAGTTAAAAATCAAAAAGTCTACTCACAGTTGTGCTGCTGCTTAGGTCCTCCATTTTGATTAATTGGTAAGCAGAATCCTGTGAACAGAACAGTTTAAGGAATGAGGCCACATAACCCTCATAAGTCATAAACAGCAGTAACACTCCCAGCCACACAGGTTGCCTCATTAATACCATCTTGACATACATTAACATTTTATCTGGTGACCAACAAACTTGAAAAATAAGGTACAAACCATTCAGCCACAGAGCTGCTGCACACACAATCAGGACAGAAACAGCTCCCATGATTCCTGCCTCAAGGAGTTACCATCTGAGGTTTTAAATAGAGCCATCAGCAGGAGGCACAGCTGCAGGGCATCAACATTTAATTGGCTGTCCTCTCAGAAGCACAAAATACTCTGTGCTTGAGATCCAGGCCTTCATGTGACATGCATGTTCTGCTGCTTTAGGTAAATTGTTTTTATTGTTTTACAGCATGTTTTCATAAACCACTTTGATTAAGGAAAAAGATGATTACTCTGAACATTTAGGGTTAAGAACCCTGAGATAACAGAGAAAAGCAGGTGGAAATAAAATGCTTAAATATGTTATGTTCAGACTGCAAGACGTTCTGAAGCTTTAAACAGACAAAATACTCAAAATACACAAAGAGTCTGTCTTATGATTGTTACTGTTTTAGTGACAGTTGTAGAGGCATAAAGCTGTGTTTGAATAAATTAAAAGTGTTATTATTGTGTTTACCATTATAAGATGAATTCTGTGAATTCTTTCTTCTGTGCATAAGGAAACAGGCCTGTCTGGAAACAGATTACATTAGGGAAAAATTATTGGCGAGAGGTAAAGACTGATGAGTTTGTTATTGCAGGAAATCTTGTGATATTCTGACTCTGCCAGGCCAGTGTGACATGGAATGATAAGAGCTTGCATTGTGTTTTAGTTGGGAAGGTTTTGATATCCCTAAAGTCCTGCCAGGTCAATTTGACCTGAGAGTTTGCATCCAGATAAAGTCATGAGAGTGTTATTATAAACTGTCACATAGGCCAATCTGATGTTTTCCAGATGTTTGGCTGAATGTGTGTTCTCGGAAAAATAGAGAAAGCAATGTTGTGGATGCCAGATGTATTACGTAAATGAATATGATGTATTTCAGTTGGTCAAGAGAATCCAAATGCACACCAATGCTGTATAAAAACCGCCCCGTAAAGACTGAACGGGAGGGAGACTTCTGGAATTGTTGTGAAGATGTTGTTTGTGCGCTTTGAATAAAGTTCCCTCTCGTGAGGATGGTTTCAAGGGAGAATATTTCTGAGGAATGTTTTAATTAGTTTGGCTCAGAGATCAGACCGCTCGCTTCCAAACAGTTAAACACAATGTTTAACAAACGTTATTTAAAATCAGCAAAGAAGTCACAAGAAATGTTTGTTTAGAATGAACAGGTTTGTCTAAATCGAGACCATTATCGTCATTATCATCATTAAATAGAGACCATTATCATCAATGTAACCCAATTCCTTCCATCCATCCATCCATCCATCCATCCATTTCACTTCCAGAGCCATAGCAATGGGTGGGGGGTTCCTATGTCCAACAGCAATTGGACCAGAGGTAGGTGGACTCTGGACACGTTACCAGTGCAATGCTTTATTTATTAATTTGGTTGGACCCAAACATCTAGGTACCAACTAAACAAAGTAGGGTAATTGTAAAATCTCACAAAAATAAATAATCTTGGTAGAAAGTAAATAACTCAACAGTTGTTCTTTAGAGAAAAAACCTAAACTGTCCTTTCTTCCTGATCTGGCAGCCTTGAGGAAAATGAACAAATTTCTCTGTTCTTGTGGAGAGTGTACAGGACTAAATCTGTTGGATGAATTTCAGTGTTGCCACATTATTCTGATGTAATTTTAGCTGTATCATAAAACCTAAAGAAGGAACCTCCTTCTATGTGCTGCTGATATAAACTACCCGGTTTTCTAACATGTGAAACAGTGTCGCTGAACTGAAGAGTTAAACTCAGACCTGACAGCCAGCATCAACCGTATCGACTGTCAGCTCAGAACATTTTCTGTCTGCTCCCCGCTGCTCGGACTGAATCCTGCTGGTAAACGGACCCCTGCAGAGCATTATGGGAAAGGGCTGGACTGGGGCGACATGCATCGGTTCATATCTCAGCGTGAGACTCAGTTAAAAGAATACACACAAACACACACACAGTTAATCTTTGGTCTGATTTTTATAATTTCCCACTTCATGGTTTTTCTTGCATGTTTTGGTTTATTTTTCTCTTCTGTGACACGTAAAGTGAAACAAATGTGGAAATGTTTATTAGGGTTAAACTTCTTTAACGAGGCGCCATAAAACTGATTTTACAGAAACATCAGTGGGTCTGCTGATGGTGTTGCTGGTAAAAAACGGTCCAATCATTGAGGCCGCATTAAATGCCAGGTTTAAATCTGTCCACTTGTATCTAAATTAACACAGATATCAACTCTCTACAGCAGTGCTTCACAGTTTAAACATGGTTAATCCAGGTATTCCTGATTTATGTTGCATAAACATCAATACACAGCAGGATGTAAAACTGAAGACTATTTTTCAATAGAATGATTCAACATTTTGTAGACTGTTACAGATATATTATAAGTGATTAGCTGCACAGCCAACATTAAGCATTAACTACTGGAGAAAGATTCAGAAGGTGGACAAATGAAACAACCAATGTCCTCACTGATCAACAAATGATCATTAGTCCAGCTGATCAGTCGTGTTTGTTTGTGTATGTTGTGCTGAAATCTAAAACCAGCTGTCTTCTCTGACACTGAGTTTAAAAAGCTGCAGCTGAAGCTAATCTAATTTCCTCCACAGCCACTTTAATGCTGCTTTCCTTTCCATTGTGAGGATGCAAACACTCCAGCTGCATGCGTGTGCAGCTTGTGCACAGATAAAGCCTGTGCACCCAGAGCAGCACTGCTGTAAAGCTCAGAAACCCACCTCAGTCCCCTGTTCAGCTGATTCATATTTAATTCAGTTTTGATTTTATCCATAAAACTGTAAAGAGACTCCCTGACGGCACCCTTCTCCTCTCTTTTATCAAATCAACGGAACAATGAGCTGTTCTCCGCTGCTCTGTGTTAGGAGAGATAACTAATGTGTTCAGCATTCATTCACATCATTTAGCCAGATAATCAGATTGAAACTGACATTTTCCATCCAAAAGGTCAACTTCACTGAGTCATCGGAGTTAAAAAAAAAAAAAAACAGGATTTTCAGGCATCAATTCCTTTCTTCGACTCAGGCTCCGAGGGGACGATTGTTTCCATATTTCACATTTGGTCAGGCACTGAATTGAACTGAATGACACTAATCTCGGGTGCCACTTTAAAGTGCTGGTGATTTACATCTTTTGTGCCGCTGAGCTGGAAGTGACTGTGGAGCACTCATGTTTAAAATTTGCAGGTTCTTTATAGCAGTGACTTTTTTATCTGAAGCAGCGCCCACGGACATTTCTCTCGATATTACCTGGATTTATCTCTAAAAATGCTCAGGCGTAAGCAAACGTTGCTGCTAAGTGATTATTTCTTCAGTTTTACCTTGTAAACTCTGGGGTTTGGCTCTAAAACGTTCTCCTAACCCCCAAAACAAATCTGCAGCACACAGTTCTGCATATTAGACACTTTATAGAACATGAGCTGCTTTCCAATCACGTACAGTAAACTTTAAATTGCATTGCTAATAGCAGTTAGCTCATTCAATGACAGAAAATTTCACTGGATTTTTAATGTCCAAGTGGAAATAAGAGCGATATCATTCTTATTTCAAAGTTTTGACTTGTGAAGCAAACATGTAACAAAATGCTAATGTTAGCTTGCTAAAGCTAGCATTCCAGCCTTACAAATCATCTTGCTTTAGCAGTCCTGCAACTGTCAGGATCGGCTGTAAATGTAAAATTTTCTTTGTCTAAAATTGATTGATTTCTACAGTTTAATTTTGGTCTATTCAGATTGTTAATGTAGACTATTTACTAAAATTCTACAAACTGTTTTTCTGTTAAAAAAAACAGCGGCTCAGTTTAGCCAAGGACACATTTAAAAGGTGCACCACCCTTAGTCTAGATGGAGAGACATAAGCAATGACCAGAAGCAACTGTTGCTGCTTGTCGACCTGGGAAGGGTAATAAGGTCATCTCTAACTACCTGAAGCTCATCCAAGGTCAGAATCTCAGAAATAACCCAAAACCCTCCCAGACTCCATCTCAGACTCTACAGGTCTCAGTTAGCGGGTTAAAGGTCATCATGGGATGGTTACAAAAAGAATGAACAAGTATGGCTCTTCGGAAGGATTTAGGATCTTGGACCACATCCCCACTCAGAAAACCTCAAATGTCCACCTATCCAAAATCATTTTCAGTGGAAAAAAATGACTGAACCCCTTCATGTTTAACTGAACCTGATTTTGTTGACATGGTTTTTGAAAACCCAGTCCTGTGCAGGATTTATTTGATCTTCTGTGATGTTGATTCAGAACCCCACTATGTTTCACATAGCAAGGACCTCATTGGAAGCTTTATTGTGAACCGGTGAGCAGAGCTCTGCCAAATTACTCCTAAATGTATATCAGTGGTCTGCATGTGTGGTCACGGCCCCGAGTCCAGGTCGGGAAGCTCTGCGTCAGGATGAGTCGCAACAAACATGTGATCTGTCATTGAGAAAAGGTGAAGAGTCCTGTAAGTGTGTGAGGGTAACCGACCCGATCCGACACCAGTCGCGGTCAAACAAACATGTTTGTCTTTTCTGAGGCAGATCTGGACCGACCCAACTGAAAACATCCCAAAACTGAATGTGTTGTTTGAATTTTTATCTATAACAATTTTCTCCACTGTTTGTTTCTTAAGAGCATCAGTAAATATTGATAAATGCAGTGATGAAGTTTAGTGATAAAAACATCACATCCTTTATTTAATGGTCCTTTATTTAGCATGTTGCTCTGTATATGAGAGGAAAACATTCATACTTCTTAGACATTTAGTTCTGACAGGAGATCAGACATATTAAACATAATAAAACAATGTACAAAGAGTGACCTTAAACAATAGTTGGGTGTCTTTATTTATATTTCATTGGATTTTCTTTTATAGAAGTAGTATTACAGCAATCAAACCCTTATAACTGCTGAGCAACCTTTTGAATATTTCATATAGTATTTTGATCATTTATCTTTGGTGATGAGCTCCAGGGCTTAAAGGTTGGAAGGCCTCTTTCCCATCACCCTAATCTTTACCTCCATCAACAGTCTGAACTCTGGCTGGGCTGCTCCTAAAACATTAATATTACTTCAAGTCAGAAGAAACATCTTGGCCAAATAAAAGTTTACTGCCAGGCGTATGAACCATTTTAGACTTAACTGTAACACCATAAATTACCACCCATGACCCACTTTCTCTTTAGTTTGTCAGATCATCTGTTTGCATTTTCCCACTGTATGCAAACTTAGACGCATGTTTTCAGGCGAACTACATTTGGTGTGTTTTGGTCTCTACAGTCTGTATGACCTTTTATACTTGCCAAACGAAGGGGAGGAGCCGAACCCTGCTCTGCAGAGTAGACAGCATGTTTCTACTTCACTCGATTTATCGATGTCCAGCACACTCTAATTTAGTCTGTGGGCTATGTTGGCTCAACGTCCATTTTGAGCGGAAACTCGATGCTATTACACCTCCCAGCATGCATCGCAGCTCAACAGGTATCGCAGCTCTGATGTCACTGGAGGTGATCTTTGTAAGGGCTTGCGAAATGCTGCATGCTCTTTTAATTTTCATCCTATTTCCAGCCGTATCTTGCCGGGACTGTGCTCGGAAGTGATCTTTGATCAGAAGCTAGCAGGCAGGTTTACTTTTCCTCCACATTGGCCATTCCTGGAAGAGCTTGAAAGCTGTCTTATATAAGATCATCAGAAGATCCATATCCCAATAAAAGACCGTCAGCCGACACCCCAGCGAAGGTTAAAACCCAGTGGGTTCCCCAAGGAGACGGATTTTCTCGTTTGTTTCAGCCGACTGCAACGGTTCATCATATTTTCCCCGTTTTGGTGAAGGAGAAGGAGGTGACCGTTTAGTGTTTGCAGACGCATGGCCCTTGTCACCCATAAGTTATTCCCTTCCTTGAAAGTCCACTCGCCACCATGTAAACTCGTTTTGTTTTCTACATGTAACACTTTTGGTTTCTAGTCTGGGCAGGGTGAGGCATTGTTAAGGTGATCTAGGTTCACCATTAGTTAATCCAAAGTATTAACTTGTTGCATGCAATTTGAAATGTTTATGTTGAACTGTGATTGCTTTTGAATATTGTCAGACTGCTAAGTGCAGCTGAGCTCAGCAAAGTTTAAATGCCGGTGCATGTGTACTAGAGGCTGACATTTTTTCGGGAATCCCACAGGTCACCTCCCGTGGGATGGTAGACAGCATTAGTAAAGATCACGTGATTGGGACAGTACAGGATAAAAAAAATGAACGGGAGCGGGAGCTAACCAATAGGAGGGAAAATAAACTAGGATCAATTGTCTTTGGAAATGTAAAACTGAGACTTTGTTATAAACTTAAAAAAAAAAAACGTAGGATCAACGCCATTGTGTAGTTTTTTCCAAGAAGCCTATACTATAATGCGAGTCAAACGAACTACACGACCCACAAGCCAACAGTGTTTCTGATCAATGTTTTTCACCTGCGTTCAGAACGCAGCAATGGAGGGAGCAAACGCAGGTGGAGAACTGGACGTGATAAAATTGGATTTGCAACGTAAAGTCAGAAGTAAAGACTTATCTATTAAACTTATAGAGCTGACAGAAAAGTCGCAAATATTACCGAACTTCAGGAGAGTTGAATGTAGCGGTTTTAACACGCAGTCGCTGCTTGTAAAATGTGTTTAGTCGTAATCAAGTTCACCAGTGATTAAGGCAAATTCTGGATTGAATCAGCCCTGCATCTCTTCATTCATCAAACGAAAACTCTCTGACCAACAAAATTGCTCGCATGTGGACTAAAGATTTAAGAGCCAGTGCCACAGTAGATGGGAAAGGCTTCATCAAGGGAAGATATTAAATATGTTGTGAAATAGAAAAAAATTGAATGTACCATTAAATGTACAATTTATTTAATACATCATTAAATATTAAGTGTACCACTAATTACGTCATGTCGTCTTTAAAATTATACTTAATTATTCAGTGGCAAATTTAATTGCATAATAGTCCATTTCATGATATAATGGTACATTTATTGTTTCTAATGATGTACTAAATAAATAAATGGTACCTTTTTAATTTGATGTTACATTTCTTTCATTTACTTCACTTATGGGACATTCACAACATTTATTTATTTAGTGATGATTTTATTGTATTAATTTTGTCCAGTTTGACCCTCCATTCTTGATGCCTGTATAGGAGGTAATGTTAGAATTTAAATCAGGTGTTCTGGAGCAGACAAACATCTAAAACTTGCAGGGAAGGGGTCCCTGAGGACCAGGGCTGTGAACCATTGAGGTACAGTTTCTAAATTATGAAGGTTTTGTCTTTTTGTCCTTTTGTTCAACAAGTACAGTTCTCTTGCTAGGTGCATTTTTCTTTTGTTTCGTTTGAAACATAAAAGTAATGTCATTGTTCAAAGGAAACAATCACTTAATAAGTAAAATACAACTAAGTACATTTTGTTTATTCAACTGAGATAGACATGGTCTGTTTCCTTGTTTGATATTTTATTATTTCTTCATTATTATTCTTTTTACTTTAACTGGCCTTTACTACAGCTAAAAACAGGGACCTAACTGGTCCTTCAAACAAAGACATTATCAAAAGACTAAATGAAGAAAACAAAAATGGGAGTGGCACAGGAGTGGAAGTCGTTCTGAATGGGAGCGGGATGGGAGTGGGAGTCAATTTACCAGGAGTGGGACGGGACAGGAGGGAAAATCCACTCCCCCTCTAATGTGTACCGTGTTTTAATCAACTGAGTCCTGACCCAATTTGAAGTTAAAGTGGACTTTAAAATAGACTGAGCCTCGAGTTCATCTTAATTGTTTCACCGTTTATGGCCTTTGTGTTTTTCCACTGGGCTCCTGCCTTGGGGGGTTTTATGACTGTGTGCTGGAGTAGTTCTGTTGGCAGATAAAGAGCCGAACTGCTCCCGAAAGCGCTGCCTATTTGGAAACTCCACCATCTCACTCTCCACAGACTGTGCTTAACAGGACCTCCCAAGAACCTCTCAAGTATTCAAAGACTCCCTCACCTTGCATTACTTACCTCCTCAGTCTTCTCCAGTCCTGTGCTCCCAGACTCTACCTTTCTTCCCCTGGTGGTTCAGTCATCTCCTCCTGTGAGCAACACATTCACCTCTGGTAACAATATTCATATTATCTCTCTGGACTTACCTGTCTCCCCAGTTGGTGAATTGCCGGTCCTGGTTCCCCTGACATATCTCACCCCTGTGTAAATAAACCTCTTTAAATCCGTGATATTCTCCTGAGTGTAATTCTATATGTGGGTCAAATCCATTCCTAGAACTACAGGTCCTTCTCAAAATATTAGCATATTGTGATAAAGTTCATTATTTTCCATAATGTCATGATGAAAATTTAACATTCATATATTTTAGATTCATTGCACACTAACTGAAATATTTCAGGTCTTTTATTGTCTTAATACGGATGATTTTGGCATACAGCTCATGAAAACCCAAAATTCCTATCTCACAAAATTAGCATATCATTAAAAGGGTCTCTAAACGAGCTATGAACCTAATCATCTGAATCAACGAGTTAACTCTAAACACCTGCAAAAGATTCCTGAGGCCTTTAAAACTCCCAGCCTGGTTCATCACTCAAAACCCCAATCATGGGTAAGACTGCCGACCTGACTGCTGTCCAGAAGGCCACTATTGACACCCTCAAGCAAGAGGGTAAGACACAGAAAGAAATTTCTGAATGAATAGGCTGTTCCCAGAGTGCTGTATCAAGGCACCTCAGTGGGAAGTCTGTGGGAAGGAAAAAGTGTGGCAGAAAACGCTGCACAACGAGAAGAGGTGACCGGACCCTGAGGAAGATTGTGGAGAAGGGCCGATTCCAGACCTTGGGGGACCTGCGGAAGCAGTGGACTGAGTCTGGAGTAGAAACATCCAGAGCCACCGTGCACAGGCGTGTGCAGGAAATGGGCTACAGGTGCCGCATTCCCCAGGTCAAGCAACTTTTGAACCAGAAACAGCGGCAGAAGCGCCTGACCTGGGCTACAGAGAAGCAGCACTGGACTGTTGCTCAGTGGTCCAAAGTACTTTTTTCGGATGAAAGCAAATTCTGCATGTCATTCGGAAATCAAGGTGCCAGAGTCTGGAGGAAGACTGGGGAGAAGGAAATACCAAAATGCCAGAAGTCCAGTGTCAAGTACCCACAGTCAGTGATGGTCTGGGGTGCCGTGTCAGCTGCTGGTGTTGGTCCACTGTGTTTTATCAAGGGTAGGGTCAATGCAGCTAGCTATCAGGAGATTTTGGAGCACTTCATGCTTCCATCTGCTGAAAAGCTTTATGGAGATGAAGATTTCATTTTTCAGCACAACCTGGCACCTGCTCACGGTGCCAAAACCACTAGTAAATGGTTTACTGACCATGGTATCACTGTGCTCAATTGGCCTGCCAACTCTCCTGACCTGAACCCCATAGAGAATCTGTGGGATATTGTGAAGAGAACGTTGAGAGACTCAAGACCCAACACTCTGGATGAGCTAAAGGCCGCTATCGAAGCATCCTGGGCCTCCATAAGACCTCAGCAGTGCCACAGGCTGATTGCCTCCGTGCCACGCCGCATTGAAGCAGTCATTTCTGCCAAAGGATTCCCGACCAAGTATTGAGTGCATAACTGTACATGATTATTTGAAGGTTGAAGTTTTTTGTATTAAAAACACTTTTCTTTTATTGGTCGGGTGAAATATGCTAATTTTGTGAGATAGGAATTTTGGGTTTTCATGAGCTGTATGCCAAAATCATCCGTATTAAGACAATAAAAGACCTGAAATATTTCAGTTAGTGTGCAATGAATCTAAAATATATGAATGTTAAATTTTCATCATTACATTATGGAAAATAATGAACTTTATCACAATATGCTAATATTTTGAGAAGGACCTGTATGACAGTTATTAATGTACCCCTTTTGTAGAATAGTGCATGTTTAATTAGGTGAGAAGTTGTTGACCAAAAGAGAGGGTTTTTTTTCTCCTCCTATGTCAGTCATTTCTACCGCTTATTCCATAGTGGGTCGCAGGGGAGCTGGTGCCTATCTCCAGCAGTCTATGGGCAAGAGGCAGGGTTCACCCTGGACAAGTCACCAGTCCATCGCAGGGCAACACACAAACAACCATGCACCTAAGGGCAATTTAGAGTGACCAATTAACCTACCAGGCATGTCTTTGGGAGGAAGCCAGAGTACCCAGTGAGAACCCATGCATACACGGGGAGAACATGCAAACTCCATGCAGAAAGACCTCCGGCTGGGAATCGAACCCAGGACCTTCTTGCTGCAAGGCAACAGTGCTACCAACTGTGCCACTGTGCAGCCCTCCATCTATGTCACTTTACCTACATGTGTGATTTCATTACTTTCCATAGATTTTCAGATTTCTCAGAAGGATTACCAGCAAAAGCCAAATATTATTAGTATTTAAAAAGTTTGGACTAAAAATGTTTTATACCAGTGACCCAGCTTCTCTACTTAGACTTCAATGAGCGCCTGTGACTCTTACTATTTGAATGATGGGACCACAACTGCCTCATACCAGAGACCTCAAGGATTAATATTATCCTTTTTCTTCTAGCACAGGATTAATTCTTACCTCAGAGGACTTAATGAACTAATTACCTCTATTAGAAAGATTGGATTAGAACCAGCTCTTACCAGTAAACCCTCAAGGATTATTGATGTCATTTGATTTGTTTTTCTGTGTTTGATTTTCTGTATCATTGTAAATGTTTTTCCTCATGTACAGCACCTTGAGTGCCTTGTTGCTGAAAAGCGCTTCATAAATAAACTTGACTTAACAAATTTTTCACATAACCAAAGAGACAACATTTGTGTAAGAGTGAAAATAAGGTTGGTGTTTCACACGTTTTGGTAAAACGTTTGATAACACAATGACATTTAGTGTGGTTTTGGTTAATTATCAATTATGAATGATAAACTAATGGTAATTAAGTGCTATGAGCGCAATAATCACACCAAGAGAGTATATCTGATCTCTATTTGTAAGAAATTATTTGTTAGAATTTATTTCTTCAGAATTATGATTTTTAATAATTTTTCATAAATATTTATAATCAATCATAATCCCTTACAGCTACAATAGCAAATATGGATGAATCTTTAATAAATACAGAGACATTGAAAGTGTCACATCTAGACAGGGAGTTATTGAAATGCAACACGCCTCTCTCGTTATGCTGCTGCTAACTTGTTAGCTTTGTGAAAACTACAGTAGTTAACTTTTGTAAAATGTATTTTCTACATATTTGTGAAAACTGTTACTCTATCCTGACTGTAGAATATTGCCCCTTTTCCACTGGCTCGATTTGGCCAGCCTGGAACCGTTCCGCATGGCTATGCACATTGTGTGTTGCATTTCCATAGACCTGATTTCGCTCCGCTGAAGGGAACACGTCCTGGAGGCGCAGCTTTAAAGCATCATGTGTCGTGCTGCAATACCGCGAATGAAGCACTGCCGCGACGTGCGGTGAAAACTTTGTCTGGTCACTTGATCGGCTACATCAGCAAACACCTTTTCATTCCTTGTCGCCCCATCCAGCTGCTGCTGAATATTGCAGTCTCCTATGATCACCAGAAAAGCTTGCACCTCATCGTTGCTCCAAGGGGTGACTTTTCCGGATGACTCCATATGTTCCGCTCACTCGCGTGAATACACGTTTGAAAATAACAGTTGGGTTTTTTTTAAGCTGGTCGACTCTTATGGCTGGCCACACCCACGCCCAATCAGTGAACAGCCGTTTGTTCATGTCACGTACAGTACCGACTCGGCCTCGCTTAGCCCTGCTAAAAAGGAGTTACCAAAAAAGTAGGTACCGGTACTGAAATAACAGTCATGGAAATGCTCGCAAAGCGAGCAGAGTGGAGCTGAGTCAGGCCAAATCGAGCCAGTGGAAAAGGGACATATGAGACAGATGGTTGTGAAAAAAATCAAGCTCCTCTGGCTCCTCCCAGTGGTTCTACTGCCATTTGCAGAAATACAGCGATCCCGTTCAAAAACAACCAGAGCCAGGAGGAATTTCTTAGCAGTGTCAATCACACTGGTTGCTCACACCCCTCCCATGCACAGTGCGTATCGTCCTTCAAGCTAAAGATTGCCAGTCTGCTGCAACTATAATAACAGCAAATGATACAGGAAAATGCCAATTTCTCAAGTTGCACCTGCTCAGAGAACAAAGACAGGTAAACAGAAGAAGACCGATGACGAAAAGCAAGCTGCACGTTAATGGCAGGCTCCGCTGTGGAGGAAGAACTAAAGCACAGCAGAGAGCAACAGGTAGCGACCTGTAAGGTGTGCTTCTTGAAATTTTCAGGCTAAGTCCACGGTTTCCTCAGAATTCCCTACAGCAGCTTCAATTATGTATTCTTTAAAGGTTTTTAAAGAAAACATGTGGTTGCTGTTCATGAGTTTTACAATGTTTGTAAAACATGGTAAATCAGGCCCTTGTGAATCACTGTATCAGGGATCTATTGAATGGGTTTAACTGAGGGTAAACAAACTCAGAGTTGGTTATCAGCTGATCTGGAATCAAAAAGTCAAAGTTCAGGTGTAGACCCTGAGTTTGTTGTACCTCCTTTCTGGGATACCCTCTGGTCATCAGGGACCTCATCACTCTGTGTTCTTAGAACCGGAACTAAACAAGGTGAGACTGCATTTAGTTTCTATGCTTTACAGCTTTGGAACAAACTGCCTGAAAACCGGAGAGGTGCAGAAACTGTTGGCTCCTTTAAATCAGGACTGAAAACATAACCTTTTACTGAAGCTTAGCCATAAAGGCCAAAGATTTCTTTGTCATTTCTGTCATGTTTTAGCTTTTTATTTGTTTAATTTTTATCATTTCTTTACGTTATTATGTCTCATATTTTTATGTGATTCTTGAGTCTTTTTGGCATCAGGTGATTTTGGTTTTGGTTTTGAATGAAATTATCTTATGTAAAACTGCAATAAAATGTTCAAGGCTGAACAATGACTGAAGGCAGGATACATTTCTATTAGTTCTTTTTATTTGATCCCTTTATTTTGATCCTTTCACAAGTGTATATCAATGTAGCTGAAGTCCCAGATATCCAGAGCTCATTTTTCCTCCATTAGGTGCTAATGGGTGAGATTACTTTCTGCATTTGTTGTCGTCTTTCCTCAAAGAAACACTGCTGCTATTGATTCCTCTGATTCAGGCGCAGCAGCCACTGCTCCCTGAGCCTGACAGGAGAGAGGAAAACAATGGAACGGCAGTGAGGAAGTACAGAGAGAATCAGCTGGAAGTGCATCACATGAATGGAAAAATATTTTTATTTAAGTTAAATTACACTGTAGTAAAAAACAGCTGAGTTTCAACATGGGTTTACAGTCTTAATTTAGATTTGCTCGGCCGCATTAAATGATGCACATGATAGTGAATCTGTAAATGAAGAAACCAACAAGTAAAGAGTAAATGAGGGTGTTTGGTTTCACACTCGCTGGAAAAAGAACAGGTCCGGTTGGTCAGTAAAGATTGAGCAGGAGAGCAGGGAAAGCCACCAAAGCTGCGTCTGAAGAACAACCTGCTGATTTTCATGCTTCATGTTCATAATACGTGTAGACTGCCGGAGAAGGTGGGACATCCAGTGGTCCCTGGTGCCGAAATCACAGAGGGAGGAACAGGAGAGGGACAACAGAAGCTCCTGATGTCTCACAGATGTCTTCACAATGAGACACTCTTCATTTAATGTTGTTGCAACGTTTTCAACATACATGTCCTGTGTAGGTGCAGAATATCCAGATGTGTTTCTGAGATCTCAGTAAAGTTTTTATCTAGATTTGTTCTGAAAAATGTAGAGGTTTAATTGTGGATTTTGTATTTTTTTTTCCAACATCAAAATGAGTCTTTTTCTTAAGAATATCTGACATTACTCTGATGTTTTTCTGGGAAAGTTACTCCCATTATGTTTTCCTCTTGTCTGTACTGGTTGTGGAAGGTTGATCCTGGGTCACTGCAGCAGGATAAGTTGTGTTATGGAAAGAGGAAGGAGGATTAATTAATCGGGTTGGGTCCGTGTTGCTTTGTGTCGAGCTGATTATTCTGCTGATCTCCGGGATTCAAACGTGTCCGCGCTGCCTCTAATCAACATTCGCAGACAACGAAGCGACAACAGACAAACAAGCTGCAAACATGGCCGAGGCATTTAATGAGCCCATCCAGAACCGGCTCTCGCACACAGAGAGAAACTGTAATAAAGTTTCTTTTTAGCGTTCCCTTCCTCTCTGACTCCACGGCAGCAAGTTCATCCAGACTGCCATCAGAGCTTGTTCACCTGCCAGACCTTCATTTCCAAACACTCTGAAGTAATACAAGGAAGACATATTTTACTGTTTCATCCTGTATTTGACAAAAACCAAACCAAGGTTCAGGAGCAGTGAGTGAAAACTAAGTCCACCCCATGATCCAGCAGCTTGTGGAACCACCTTTAGCAGAATTAACTCTCTGGCCGTTTTCTGTCTTCATCAGTTTCTCACACTGTCTGGTAGGAACTGGGTCCCACTCTTAGAGGTCTTTGTTTTGGCACAGCTCTCTGAAGGTCCAACCATAGTGTTTCAATCAGGTTGAGGTCTGGACTTTGACTTGACCATTACAGCACCTTGATTCTTTACTTTTTAATCCACCCTGTTGTAGATCTGCTGCTGTGTTCGGGATCATTTTTCTGCTGATGACCCAGTGTGAATCAAGCTTCAGCTGTCGGACAGATGGATTCACATTTGACTCTGTAGCACACCAAATGGCTGCCAAACAAGCCCACATCATCAGCCCTCCACCACCGTGCTTGACAGTTGGTTTGTGGTGTTAGTGCTGATCGGCAGTGTTGCTGCTGTGTATTATGGCCAAACATCTCTACTTTTGCCTCATCTGTTCAAAGCACATTGTTCCAAACCTCTTGTTCTTCATTCAGGTGCAGCTTTGGAAACCTAAATCATGCTGGAATATTATTTTTGATTAACTTTCAGATTTAACCTGCTAACTGAGGTCAGTAGAGTCTGAGATGGAGCCCTAGTCGTTCTAGTCATTTCATTAGTCATTGTTGGACGCATGTTGGAGCTTCCTGGGACTTCTGGGAAGACTGGCAGCTATCTTCCATGTTTTCCACTTGTGAATAATCTTTCTCTGGGTACACGATGGGCTAAGTAGAAATGGTGGTGATATCTTTCCGCCTCAACATTGTGTTAAGTAACTCCAAAGCAGCAAGCTGCCAAAGTTCCCGCTGTTACAGCTCACATTGAATAAGATCAACTTGTAAATCTGGCGAAAGGAGTCTACTTAGGGTTTTATGCTATACTTATGTATTTTGGTTTAGTTTTTGTCAAATAAATATGTGATGTTTATCTGAGGTTGAATTTGCCTCATTTTGAGACGTGATGAGGATATAAATGGGTTAATTAGCATCAATATAGAGCTTCTGTCAGATGTTTTCCAGGTTGGGTTGAGATCAGTAAGACCATTTCTAAGTAAATCCCTGGACCCCGATTCAATCAGACGTATTTTCTGACCGTGAAAGAGCGCTGCTCCTCATGCGGCTCTCCTCCTTGTCCATCTGCTCGCTGTGCTGAAGGATCCGCTGCTCCCAGAACCGCCTCAGTTTCTGATTGTCATGAATCCGAGCCACACTCATGACCAGGAAGGATGTGACGGCAAGTATGACAAAAAATCCACAGAGGTAAAGCATCTCGGTATGTTCACTTTGGTTTTGTAAGGTTCTGTTACTTACTGCTAATTTTTTGTTGTTCTTCTTGTAATTCACTCTGCTCTTCATGTTCTTCATCTCCTAGTTTAATTCCTCCTCTTCTCCCCACCGCTCAGACCTCTGGAACTGACTCTATCCTTTGGTCCTTTAATCTTTCCTTTATGCATTCCTTTTATTTTCTTATTTTAAAACACTGGCTTTCTCTTTTCTTTTTCCGATCTTCTCACTAATTATCTGTTTCCAAGTAATCTTTTCTCCAGCACTTAACACTCCACACTCCGGTGATCCATTTCTCTTAGTCACTCTTCAAAATAGGAAAGATGAGAGAACAGGTCATTCAAGTAAGGCAAATGTTTGTTCAGAAAATGGCTTCAAGAAATCAGAGCAATAATTCAAAAGAGTAAAACAACTGGAAGTATGACGAACAAGGCTGGATGGGGACCAGTGTTTATCTACTAACACACGGAGAGAAGGATGGTGAGGGAGACAAAAACATCTCCAAAGCTCGCTGCAGCTAACAGTGGCATCCTGGGGTCATCGAGTCTCAATAGCATTCGATTGCCATCTCCTGGTGGTTTTAGAGGCGTTCCAGGAAAACATCTTCCCTGTCCTACATGTGGAGTTTGCTGAACATCTGCAGGGACTATACTGGAACTGTGAGCTTTGTTCAGATTAGCTACTAACATGCCAGGTAGGTCCTGCTGGGAATAAAAGATGAATACATGGTGTCCGAGCTACCGCACCCTGTTGGCGGTTAGACGCCTCAGAGCTCCTCTGGATCCTCCCCAGAAGCGTTACCACTGTTTACAGTCACTTTCTCTAAAAAGGAATGACTCTCAAACTGTTTTATTGTAAATAAGGCAGAGGACTGGTTACAGAGATCAGCGCTGAGGCTCCCGTTCTTAATCCATTTGGTGATGAAGTAACGAAACAGCCCCGACAGAAGGTCACACGTGGTTTTTATGTCTGGTACTCCCGTCCAAGGGATGTTCACTCCCTCAGTGTTTATCAGTAGACTATGTGTCACCATTCTGATGTCTATCTGATAGTGTGTGTGATAGCAGGGGTCCAACTCTGAATTTAAACTTTATATCAGCCTGCATCCTTATGACGTGCATAACTGAGGATTCTTATCCTATCCTAACAAAAGTGAAAACATTAGCATTTATACTTTAGCACTATGGTGTGTGTATGAAAGCTCATCTATAGGTTATAGTAAGCAAGGTTATTTCTAACAACGGGAAAACACCTTACTGCCACTGTTAAGCACAGTGGAGGATCAGTGATGCTGTGGGCCTGTTTCTCTACTAAAGGCTCCAGGAATCTGGTGGGACTGCAGGTCATTATGGACTCTTTGAAATGCCGGGACATTTTAAACAAAAATCAGGTGGTCTCTGCCAGAAAATGTTAACATGGGGTCTTTCAACAGGATAATGATCCAAAACATCTATTAACCTCCTACTATGATCATCTCAGCCCTGCAGAACACCGGTATCAGGATGTGTGTGAGTTCTCTTTTCCACAGACGATCTCTGTTGGGGGCGCAGCTGACCAGTGGCAGGCAGCCTGGTCTTGCTCGCCCGCTGCTGTGACTGGGAGCTGAAAGCCGATCATTCAGTGCCTGATGATTCCATGCTGTTGGTAGAATCAGGCCCCAGAACCTTTCTGAAACTGCTAGTGTTTGATCTCTTCCTAGTTACCTTCGTGCTCTCTGTGTCTTCAGGTTGAAAGCTTCCTGGCAATCCTGGATTCCTTCTCAGATGCCTCTGTGAGTTTCCTCTGGATCCTCCCTCACTCCACGATCATCCATTGCACCTTCTTCACCTCTGATTACCCTGCCTGACCACTCTCCAACACAGTATCCATTCCTCTCAGAGATCCCAGAGAACTCAACAGCTCATAATCACTCAGATCCTTGCATGTCCTCCAACGTCTCCCTCCAGCCTCCAAAAGAGGAAGCCAAACAACTTTCCTTCAGCCAATTCACTGCAACAATCAGTTGTCCATTTCACCTCCACTGACTGCCTCGCTCTCTTCCAGTTGATGCAAGACCATCCTGGACCCCAAGTTCCTATCAGTCCATTTCTTACCTATTCTGTATATGTTGTAAATAAATCTTTACTACTCTCGATCTGAGCCTTGCTGATGGTTCTGCATGTGGGTCGGGAAATTATCCGCCATGATAACCGGTGGGCTGAGCTGAAGAGTGACCATGCAAAGAAGGACTGAACATAGTATTAACAGTGCCGATTAAGTTACATGAATATTTACTTCCTAACATGTTTATTTATATAAAAGGCAGCAAATCAGTTTTTCTGGTAATTTATGATGGAACATTTCTGTTATTTTTTACAAACAGAGGCTTTTTTAGCAAGTTTTTGGGGCACCCCAGCTGCCTGAATGTTTTCTGTTTTTAGCTTTCTATTCATCCCCATTGACTGTTTCCCCTAAATAAAATGTAGTTGGAAAGAAACTTTAACTTTTTAACCTTGATACAAACATCTATGGACAAAACCGAAGCATGACATTATATGTAAGATAATGTCATATATGAAATGAAAATAATGACAGACATGTTACATGATAATGAGACAAGCATATAAACATGCTACAATGCAATAAAAAAACACCAGACATCTTTCATCCTCTGATCTGGAACCGACCATCTCTGATTGTTCTGCTTCGTTCATAGGTCAGAGAACGGATTAACACCCAAACACTGCAGTCAGTCACACGGATCAGCCAAGCGGCACCAGGATCTGATCAGCAGCTTTAGATGTCTTAACACTCCCAGCATAGCACAGTCTGGATATGTCTGTTTATCTGAGTGACAGACCCCACTCACCCACTCTTATTACCTCCCCAGGACATCTGCTTTTATCCGTGACCTTGCCAGGACCAGAGACAAAACGTCTTTGCTGTTGGGTAAAATGGGACCTAAAGTCAGAACAGTGGTGAGGTTGGATACACAAGACCTGCTCACAACAAGACAAGCAGCCTTTAACCTTCTCTTCAACATGCAAAATGTGTTTTGTTTTTTTCAGATAAATTGAGATTTATTTATTTGAATATTAATTCAAGTAGCAACACTGGAGCACATTAAAACTCACTTACAGGTGCACTAAATGAAGCCTAATTTGAGCATTAGCATATTGAGCTCCAGCCCAGTTATTAAACCAATAAAATATACGTTATTGTTTTATGCATATTTAATAGTTGTTTGATCTGGTTAACTTATTGTGTTTTATTGTCATGCCTTCTGTTTAGCCATTTTTTAGCCAAAATCTGTTATTTTTAAACGGGTTTGTGAATATATTTTCTTTCAGTTAATCACACGTTGCTGAACCATTTCTTTTAATTGTGAAATTAGAATAAAGTAAAAGACCTTTCCAGAATACTTCTAATTGAGATATAGATGATAAATAAAATACACTAATTAATTAATAGATGTACATATAGTAAGATGAAACACAGTATTAAATATTATTATCTCTTTTTGTACAAGTTATCATGTTACTATTTAAAGATATTTCAGACATTTTTCTTTGGAAATCTAAAAGAATTTGGGAGTTGTAGGACCATTTGCTGCTCAACAGTGCCATCTAGAGGTAATCCTGTGCAATCACAACAAATAAGCCTGTCACTTTTAGGGCAGCTAAACCCGTTTAGATGACAATATAGTTGCTCTCTGATGGAAATCCATGTTATATTTTTATGAAAAACATTTTATACAGTATCCAGTGTTCAGCAACCTAAAAGACTCGGACAAAATGTTTAAACTCAGGCACAACACTGATTTCTGAAGCAACTTTTAGATTAAGAATAAAACCTTCCAGTTCCTCGTGTTTCGACATAAAGTTTGACCCAGAAACAATAATGGTTAATTCATGATTTAGCAAAGGTTCAGACTCTGGTTTGGATATTATATTCTTCGTGATAAATGAAATAATCATTTAATTGAAAATAGCTTTCTTTTTTCCCTCAGTTTATTTTTGATGTTGAAATATTTAAGTGAGACACAAAAAAAAAAAAAAAAAAATGCAAAAATAGAGGAAATCAATGTAAATATAGTTTAAGTTTGTAGGTAAGAGGTTAAATAAAATCCTCTCTCCCTTCCATTAATGGTATATAGTCTGGAAACCTCCTAATTACAAGGCTTCAGCTTAGTTCTTGGTGAAAAGTACCTGCAGGAACCTTGAACTGACTTTATTCAATGTATCTTTCAGGTTTTGTGTTGTTTTTAGGCTTAGATGTTTATAAAAGCTATTATCATCCAACCTGCTCAGATTTGCAGTACGTCCCCTTGTGGAGAAATTAGAAATGATTACAGGCAGTTCAGACCTTTTAAGCTCTGTTATTATCAGGTTTGTTTTGTTTAGTCTGCATCACATTGCTGTTTCAGCTGACAGATTTTTACCAAATCTTTCTAGAATTGTAGTAAAATGTAGAGTGGTGATACTACAAATAAAGTTATCCAAATTCAAATCTTTTAATTTCATGAATAAAATACAGATATTTCAATGCACTTTAGTCCATTTTGTTAGTCCAGTTAATAGACCACATAATTGATGAAAACTGTGGTTATATGCATCTTTTGGAGCAGTTTCAGCAACTACACACAGGCCTGATCAGTAGAATAAGGAAAGAACTTAAACAGAACTTATCTGTCAACATGAAGTAGGCTAAATGATCTTAGAAAACTACATATTATGGCCTAATCTAAAGAAATTCATGAATACGTGTAAAACAAAGTCTCTGACATTTATCAGTCTTGAAAGGGTCACAAGTCGTCAAGGCTTTGGGGCTCCAGAGAACCACAATAGGAACCAAATGGATAAATCATGAAGCAGTGGAGAGCATTCCCAGGAGTGGTCGGCCCACCAAAATTACTCCAAGAACTCCTCAATGACTCATGCAGGAGGACCCAGAACAACATCTAAGGTTATGCAGGTCTTACTGCCTCAGTTAATGTCAGAGGTCATGATTCTCTGATCAAAAATAAGAAAGAGAGACGGAAAAAGGGCCTCCATGGGAACGTTCCAAGGCTAGAACCACTGCAGACCCCAAAAAGCTTTTGGAATGACCTAGTCAAAGTCAGGTTTTAATCCAACAGACATGTAATGGCATTAGCTTAAACACCCACACTTAAATCTAAAGCCTGAAACCCTCATATATTGTTAATATATAGATACTACAAGTAGATATAGGAAAATATTGTTGCAGTAAATCTGTCATATATCAAACTATTTTAGAACGAAATAAATGTAGAACCCAGAGAGAACTGGACCTGATTTCAGAACCGAGGCTGCATGTTCAAGTCTAAATGTAACCAAGATTTAGACTAGGTGTTTTTGTTTAGTTAGACCACATTCTAACAACTCTGTCGTTAAAAGTTCAGTTACATATTCAGCACAATCATTTATAAATGATACATTTCTGTAATGATCTGAGACATTTAAATGTGATAGAAAAAACACAAAACAAGTCTGTAAGGGGGCGAATACTTCTCACACACGTTGAACAGAAAAGCGTATAGGTGTCATGAGTTCTGGTTGGGCCAACAGTGAAGCGTCCTGACAAAGTCCAAGTTTGGGGTTGCTTCTCCTCCAAGGGAATGGTCTTCATCTCAACGTTCATCGAGGCCTCCGCCATAAATAACGACTGAGATAAAAAAGGTTTTCTAATTCCGTAAATTTTGATGGATGTCCATGTATGTCTGCAGTTGTGCCATACTCTTTCCTTTTTAGATGATGGATTGAGCAGATCTCTGTTAGATGTTCAAAGCTTAACCTAAGTCTACTATAAACTTCTCCAGAACTTCCTCCCTGACCTTTCTGCTGTGTTCCATGGTCTTCATGATGCTGCTTGTTCTCTAACCAACCTCTGGGGCCAGAAACAGAACAGATGGACCTATATTGAGATTAAATTACACACAGATTGACCTCTATTAAGTGACCTCTGAAGTCCATGGGTATAAGAGTAAGGAGCTGGTTACAAAATGCATGCCACACTTTTCAGATTTATTTTTTATGTTATTTATTTATTTTTATTTTGTAAAAAAATAATAATAATAATAAATAAGAAGAATCAGGTTGGTTTAACTCATAAAAGCCCAATAAAATGAAAAATGTGGAAAGGTTTAACGCGGATGAATCCTTGAGTGTGGAATCCATAACCATTCCGGACCACATGGTGGCGCTTCTGCGCAACAAGCTCAACAATTAGAGGAAGCCGGAAGTGAGGCGGTGGTGTTTCCGTGCTGTTTGTTTTCCTCTCGTCGGTGTCAGAAGTTTGTCTTATTCGGTTAATCATGGCAGTCAGCGCTGTCCACCTGGAGTCTGACGCCTTCCTGGTGTGCATGAACCACGCGTTGAGCACGGAGAAAGAGGAGGTGATGGGTCTGTGCATCGGAGAGGTGGAGCTCTCCCGGATCGTCCACATTCACTCGGTGATCATTCTCCGCCGCTCCGACAAGAGGAAGGACCGGGTGGAGATCTCCCCGGAGCAGCTGTCCGCTGCCTCCACTGAGGCGGAGCGGCTGGCGGACACCACCGGCAGACCCATGAGGGTGGTGGGCTGGTACCACTCCCACCCACACATCACAGTGTGGCCCTCCCACGTTGACGTGCGGACCCAGGCCATGTACCAGATGCTGGACCAGTGCTTCGTGGGGCTCATCTTCTCCTGCTTTATCGAGGACAAGAACACCAGGACGGGCCGGGTTCTCTATACCTGCTTCCAGTCCGCACAGGCGCAGAAGGGGTCTGAGTACGACCGCGTGGAGATACCGGTACACGTGGTACCGCGCGAGGCGATCGGGAAGGCGTGTCTGGAGTCCGCCGTGGAGCTGCCGCGGATTCTGTGCCAGGAGGAGCAGGACACCTACCGCAGGATCCACGGGCTGTCGCACCTGGACCCGGTCACCAAGATCCACAACGGATCGGTGTTCACAAAGAACCTGTGCAGCCAGATGTCCGCCGTGAGCGGGCCGCTGCTGCAGTGGCTGGAGGACCGACTTCAGCAGAACCGGCAGAGCATCACGGAGCTCCAGCGGGAGAAGGAGCGGCTTCTGCGGGAGCTGGCTGCGCTGTGAGCCGCAGGACTGGTGTCCGATAATGGATGCACTGTTGTCTGATTGTTCAGACAGGACTCCAACCTCTTTCTGTCACCAGTCTGTCATTACTGCAAAACATGTTTTTATGTAAATAAAAAGGGTTCAGTTTAAGCGATCTGTGCAAAAGTCTTGAGTCGTCCTTAAGCTATGAGTCTAATCATGTTCTTGGACTGTGGGAGGGAACCCACGCATGCACAAGGAGAACATGCAAACTCCACGCAGAAAGAGCCCAGGCCAGGTTTCAAACCCAAGACCTTGTTGCTACGAGGCATATATGGTTGTAACAGAAGGGATGAGATAGAGGTCAAGAGTTGGGCAAACTGATTTTATAGAGAAAAAACTGATGTTGAGGGAAAAAAGTCATTTTTGTAACCAGCAGTAATACAATAACAGATAACATCACATGGTATACGTAAACTATATCTTAAAACATGCATTTCCCCCCCCCCCCCAGCTACTTTCAACCCATTAAGTTCATAATGGTCATAACATTTGAGGTCTGTTGTATTCTTGCTGAGTTTTGACCTGCTGTCACTTGCAGTATATTTTGGGTGTTCAAATAGAAACACTTAAATTCCAGTAGATGTTTCGACTGACCTGAACAAATCTAACCGGATCTGTGAGTACAGCTGATGAACCCAAACCTGAAAGGTTGTGAGAGTGCTGTCCTTGCTTCTAACCACAGCTGCTGGACTGGTTTAGCTTGTTTAAATCTGTGTAGAAGGATCAGTCTGGAAATATATTTGGAGAGTGAAGATTAAAAGCAGAGTTTAAGCAGAAATGCTTAATATGTCAGTGGTTTACATGGAGAAAATCATGCAGAATGCGTCTCTGCACAGCTGGGTCTCTGAATAATTGGAAACATAGAGCTGCAGAGAAGAAAATGAATCTGTAAATTTAAATCAAGATCCCATTCTTCACCCACCATGCAGCTCTATTTCTTAAACCTGTGGGCAGCTGATGGTCATTTCATTCCTGACTTTTCACCACGGGATGTTTTTTTACCAAAGATTCATCTATTCAAGTTTTCTACCTGCTATGAGAACCAACAATTTAAAGTAATTTTCTAGAAATAATGTTATATGACTGATAAATAATATCTAACAACAGAAAGTCAGTGACAGCTACTATGGTTCAATCAGATGTACTAATCTGTCATATTTTAGAAGAGTCAACTGGATCACAATAAATGGGATTTTAGTGCTGTACAATATTTCCAGATAACAGTTTATAAGTCAATTAAATCACAAGTAAGATTTGAGAATTTATCTCATAATTCATGACAACACGTGACTACAAAGAGGAAAACTGATACACTGAGGTTTCAGAACATGGTTAAAATTATTTGTTTACAGATATAAAACAGAAGCAGCAAGGTCCGCAATAACAATTCTTCTCTGCGTGACCCAAAACCCTCCAATGTGACCCTACCAAACTCCATTAAGTTCTGGTAAGGGTATGTAAAGTACCGACGAGGCTTCTTTTGAGCTTTCTGTTTGGGACACTCAGGCTGCTGATTTATTCAAAGCTTCGGTACACATTTACAGGCTCAGATAGACAGCAACTCCATGAGTGAAGCTGGTGTTTTACTTTCCTTTTTACAACAAACCTCCGCAGCTCATTGTATCCTCATCAGTTACCCGCCGGGTTAATCTGCTAGAACACTTTAATCCTTATCAATTAGAGGGTTTCAACATAGGTCTTTTTCCTAAATAATTACAGTAGTTTTTGGATTAAAACCTTCCAGGAAAAATTACGCTTTTCATTTTGTTCATGTACCATTTTATTTATGACAGAAAACTTTATAACATTAGCTGCATTGCTCTTGCACCACCTACTGGAGGAGTTCTGGCCAGTTAGAGGCTCCTTGTTTCCAAATGGATTTATCACTGGTGGGGGTGGGCAGCAGGGTCATCGGAGCCAGTCGGCCACAGTTGTGGGGCAACACAGGTCCTCCTTTAGAGGACAGCAGGCTGATGTCTTTCCAGAGAGCTTCAGCCTGCTGTGATTGTTTTGTTAACCTGACTTTCTGAAGTGCCTTGAGACGACATGTGTTGTGAATTGGCGCTATATAAATAGTACAAAGAACAAAGTATAAAAAGTACAGAAGTTTGGACACACCTTCTCATTCAAAGAGTTTTCTTTATTTTCATGACTATGAATATTGTAGCTTCACACTGAAGGCATCAAAACTATGAATTAACACATGTGGAATTATATACTGAACAAAAAAGTGTGAAACAACTGAAAATATGTCTTATATTCTAGGTTCTTCAAAGTAGCCACCTTTTGCTTTGATTACTGCTCCGCACACTCTTGGTATTCTGTTGATGAGCTTCAAGAGGTAGTCACCTAAAATGATTTTCACTTCACAGGTGTGCCCTGTCAGGTTTAATAAGTGGGATTTCAAGCCTTATAAATGGGGTTGGGACCATCAGTTGTGTTGTGCAGGAGGTGGATACAGTACACAGCTGATAGTCCTACTGAAGAGACTGTTAGAATTTGTATTATGGCAAGAAAAAAGCAGATAAGTAAAGAAAATCAAGTGGCCATCATTACTTTAAGAAATGAAGGTCAGTCAGTCCGAACAATTGGGAAAACTTTGAAAGTGTCCCCAAGTGCAGTCGCAAAAACCATCAAGCGCTACAAAGAAACTGGCTCACATGAGGACTGCCCCAGGAAAGGAAGACCAAGAGTCACCTCTGCTGCGGACAATAAGTTCATCCGAGTCACCAGCCTCAGAAATCGCAGGTTAACAGCAGCTCAGATTAGATAACAGGTCAATGCCACACAGAGTTCTAGCAGCAGACACATCTCTAGAACAACTGTTAAGAGGAGACTGTGTGAATCAGGCCTTCATGGTAAAATAGCTGCTAGGAAACCACTGCTGAGGACAGGCAACAAGCAGAAGAGACTTGTTTGAGACATGCCTGGTTCCCACCGTGAAGCATGGAGGAGGAGGTGTGATGGTGTGGGGTGCTTTGCTGGTGACACTGTTGGGGATTTATTCAAAATTGAAGGCATACTGAACCAGCATGGCTACCACAGCATCTTGCAGCAGCATGCTATTCCATCTGGTTTGCGTTTAGTTGGACCATCATTTATTTTTCAACAGGACAATGACCCCAAACACACCTCCAGGCTGTGTAAGGGCTATTTGACCAAGAAGGAGAGTGATGGGGTTTCCACCAGAACTGTCCGTCGGGAGCTCCACAGGGTCCATATACACGGCCGGGCTGCTATAGCCAAACCTTTGGTCACTCATGCCAATGCCACACGTCAGTTTCAATGGTGCAAGGACCGCAGATCTTGGGCTGTGGACAATGTGAAACATGTATTGTTCTGTGATGTGTTCTGTGATGAGTCCACCTTTACTGTTTTCCCCACATCCAGGAGAGTTACGGTGTGGAGAAGCCCCAAAGACGCGTACCACCCAGACTGTTGCATGCCCAGAGTGAAGCATGGGGGTGGATCAGTGATGGTTTGGGCTGCCATATCATGGCATTCCCTTGGCCCAATACTTGTGCTAGATGGGCGTGTCACTGCCAAGGACTACCGAACCATTCTAGAGGACCATGTGCATCCAATGGTTCAAACATTGTATCCTGAAGGTGGTGCCGTGTATCAGGATGACAATGCACCAATACACACAGCAAGACTGGTGAAAGATTGGTTTGATGAACATGAAAGTGAAGTTGAACATCTCCCATGGCCTGCACAGTCACCAGATCTAAATATTATTGAGCCACTTTGGGGTATTTTGGAGGAGCGAGTCAGGAAACGTTTTCCTCCACCAGTATCACGTATTGACCTGGCCACTATCCTGCAAGAAGAATGGCTTAAAATCCCTCTGACCACTGTGCAGGACTTGTATATGTCATTCCCAAGATGAACTGATGTTGTATTGGCTGTAAAAGGAGGCCCTACACCATACTAATACATTATTGTGGTCTAAAACCATGTGTTTCAGTTTCATTGTCCAACCCCTGTATATATATATATATATATTTATTTATCCAAGGAATGAAGCAATGATGGACAGACATGAGGAAGGAAAGAAGGACAAGACAAACTGAGTGGACAAGGACGGGAGGAAGAAAAGAAAGACACAAGGAAGGAAATTAAGAGGGAGGAACGGAAGGAAGGACTGAAGGGTAAAAGGACACAATGAAGGAAAGGTAAATAAATACACGAGAAAGGAATCAAAGAGGGACAGAAGAAAGAAGGAGAAATGAACAAAGGAACAAAAAATGAAGGGAGGAGACAAGGAGAGACAACAGGATGGAGGGACATAGGGAAAGATGGAAGGAAGAAAAAGACAAGAAAGACGTTGAAAACAGAAGAAATATTTAGGCAATGGGATAAGGAATAAACTCTGGAAATGCAAATATTTTTCCATACTCTTACTTATCCAGATCTGGAAAATACTGAAATCAAATTCCAGACTTTTCCAGACAAACCATGTAGTGTTTTATATAAAACAAAATATGGAAAATTAACTTAAAATAACTTAAAAAATAAGTTTAGAAAAAATGTATTGGTTGTTCTAGTTCCTGGAACTTCCAGGGTTTCCTCCAACCTAAGAGACACTTTCCCAGAACTTGAAGATTACTTTGTGGAACTAACCAGGTACTTTCTGGACCGTTAATGGAACTATTCCTGGAACTTACTAGGAACTCAGAGGTTATTTTCTATTAACTTGCCAGGTAATTTCCAGGAACATTACAGGTAAGTTGTGGAAAGTAACCTCAACGTTATGAGAAAGTACCTGGTAAGTCTGGGGAAAGTAACCAGTAAGTTTCAAAAAACTGTTCCAGGAAAGTACCTCTAAGTTCTGGACAAGTATGATCTGTACTCTCTATTGATTGGCTTGTTTTAGTAAAAATGCTGGTTTCTGTTTCAATATTTGACTCTTACATTTCCTTCAGTCAGCATCCCTGTTTATTACATTTGCATATCAGTTTATGACAAACTAATAATATTAATAATAAAACGGTCATATGGCATTTTTGCTGATTTATCGTTTTTATTAATGCATTTATTTTAATACAGGTTAACTTCATCTTTTTTCTTTTATGTCCCTAAAATCATTTTTCATTTACAATCATTTATTTTACCGGATTTATTTTATAAAGTTTTTTCTTTTCTAGTGTTTTCCTTTATACTTTCACCTTCTATTTTTCCCAGAACCGGATCTGCATTACCTTGCATGAGAACCTTCCATTGTTGTGTATAGTGTGTAGTGGTAATTACATACTTGAAACCATTTTTTTCTTTTTTTTTTACAAATACAAATCTAGAAAACTGTGTCTTGCATTTGCTTACCTTAATAAAACTTTAATGGATACACATTTGCCACATTGAAGGTCGGTGGTGGCAGCATCATGCTGTGGGAATGTTTTTCTTCACCAAGGACAGGGAAGCCTTTCAGAGCTGAAGTCTGAAGCAACATTAGAGGTGAAACACAGAACTTTATAGATGAAATCACCACAGCTCAGGATCTGTGTGCTCATATGTTTTTTTCATAGAGGGTGATAGAAATATATAAACACTTCTGTTATTGACTGATGCTCCTCATCTGTTATCAGTTGTTTCTGGATCATCTGATCCAGTCTGAGAGGAACCACCACATCCAGTTCGTCCATTTTCAGCTGCTTCTCCTGGTTGATTAACTCCAAGTCAGTTTCCACCGCCTGCAGGCTGGTCCTTACGGGTTTGTCCTGAAAATATACAAAACCAAAAACCCACAGAAACACCGAGACGTGAGAGACACTCACCAGAGGTTTA
This sequence comes from Girardinichthys multiradiatus, assembly GCF_021462225.1. Classification (NCBI taxonomy): domain Eukaryota; kingdom Metazoa; phylum Chordata; class Actinopteri; order Cyprinodontiformes; family Goodeidae; genus Girardinichthys; species Girardinichthys multiradiatus. Next base: position 39,181,807 of record NC_061801.1, on the reverse strand, counting down.
CAGAGACACAGCATAACTGCAAACACACAGGACTGACCTTCCTGATGAGCAGGTCGCTTTATTTCTTCAGAGATTTGGCGAAACTTTTCTCCTCCGCCAGCAGCTCCTCCAGATCCAGCCTCCGCTCACGGAGCTGCAGACTGTTTTCAAACAGCTCCGGTTCACAGTCTGAGGCACACGAGGAGGAATTTTTAAAGTAAGGGATGGAGGTGCACCTTCTCTTGCTCCTACTGGAAATGAGAAAAACAGCAGTAAAGGGCTGGATAATCTCATGTGCTGACCTTTAGGACAAACATTCTCATCGAAAGCAGCTCCTCCTTCCTCCATGATGCTGTCACAATCATCATCTGAGTTGCTGTCTTCATCAGAGTCTTCGTCGCTGTCTTTTTCTTCTTCTACAAACAACCAGGGTTAAGAAGGACTCATGATCAAATTGAATCCCACGGGTTTTGCTTCCTTCCATCACCTTCATTTCCCTCCTTCTTCTTCACCTGTTTGATCTTCTTTCTGAAGACTTTGGTCAGGAACTCTTGGAACGGGTTATTTTCCCCGAGTGAGGCCTTAAAGGCGGCGGTCAGAGCCTTTTCTCTCTCCTGCAGCTTGGCGATGTTGCTCCTCTTCAGCTCCAGCAGCTCATTGAACTCCTCCAGCTTCGACTGCCAGAAAGCAGAGACAGGAAGGTTGGGGCTAACAGTTCAGCAACACTCACCCAAGCTGCAGCTGCCCCAGTCCTGTACTGGGGCAGGACTCAGGGAGTAAATGGAGATAATCACTGTGTTCACCAAACGTAAGAAAACTCAAATGATGATGTTTTGAACACAGCATACCAATGAAAGTAAAGTCGCAGCCTCATCCAGGTTTAGTTATTAGATGAAATGTTTACTCAGTTCACCAATCTGTCGCATCGACTCGTCACAGAAGCTGAAAAAGGCAAAACAAACCCAGCTGACAAATAATAAACTGGTTCTGGTTTCATTCACTCAGTGGTTTACTTACCTAGCTCAGTCAGCTGGGTAGGTAGCGGCGCTGCTTTAATGAGTTCATGTGAGTAAATTAATTAGTTAATTAATTAGAAAGATAGTGTGTTAGTTCTGCTGGACTGTTTTGATGAAGTTCTGTTTTTGTGTTACTGATTAGAAAAATCACAATATGAATAAATCTATTTTTCACCGAGATGTTCTTCTCCTCCTGAATGCAGACGTTGAGTCTCTCCTGCAGCTCTCCCTCCCTCTTCTCAAACTGCTTGAGGAGCAGCATCTCCTGGAAGAGCGTGAGCAGCTGGAGGTCATCCTGTTTCAGCTGGCTGTCCAGATGCAGCTTGTGGCGATGCAGCTGCAGAAGGTCTGTGTCAAACTGGCAAACTGAGGTCTCCATCTGAAGAGGCACACACAAAGTCATATCTCCTGGTCTTTTCTTCTTTTAAAGGTGAGTTATTTAAGGAACACGACCTGTTGGAGCAGACAGTTCTGCTCATGAAGCTGCCTGATCTTGTCGTCCATCTGCAGCTCCACCTCCAGCTCACTCAGCTCCACCTGTGTCTCCTGGTCATATCTGGTTACTGCAGAAACTGTGGAGCTCCCATCTTCTCCTCTCTCTTTGTCTTCCTCCTCCTCTAGGTCCATTTCTTTCTCCAGCTGCTCCAATAAACTCACAGCTTCCTCCTGCTCCCCCTGATCCACACAATTTATTCTGTTTGACAAGAGAAAAATAAATAAACCCTGAAAGATCATTAAAACATTAATTGAAAGGGGACAATCTAGGGCAAGAACAACAGAATCAGCCAGGTGATAGAGAAAGGGATGAAAAAGTTTGTTTTTGTTGTAACTTATTTCCAGTCAGGGTTTACCTCTCAATGAGGGCGGAGTGTATATAGAAGGAAGCAGGCCTTGGTACGTCTCAACCTGCTTCCACAGTCGATTATTTTATTAAGAGACACCCTGATGTTGATGTTTTCCAGGTTTTAGCTTGAGCTGCTTCCCTTTTGCAGGGGTATAAAATCAGCCACATGTTCGTGTTTTGAAAGGTTTACAGTATTTTCACAGGTTTTCTAGTTAAAGATACTTTTATGTATTTTCATTTCCAAATAAACATGTGAAAGCCAAAATGTAGTTATTAACTGCTGACGTAGGGAGGTGGAGGGACTGTTTATATCTGTCAGTCACACTCACTGTAGTACCTCTCCTGAACACAAGGCTTCACTATTGGGAAAACTATACCATTACACACTACTTTACTATTTTTAAAGATCCCCTCTGGTCCCCCCTTAGAGCCACCCCTGCTGCGTACCTCTGCTCTCTCAGTGTCCGGTATCTCTCCAAGGTGGCTTGGCTGAACTGCAGCTTCCTCTCCGGGGTTTCTTCAGGTAAAACGGTGGCCAGGGTGGGAGGCGGCTGATGCTGGTGGACTGGGAGACCCCGCCGCCATCCAAGAAACCAGGCGAACCTTAGAGTCACGCGGAGCCTTCTGTTCATCTCGCTCTGCTGCTCATGGATCTGGTGAAATGAAAGGTCAAATTAAAATAACGTGCTTTGGTTGAAATGAATGTTCAGCGGCAGAGATTGTTTTAATTTACACACCTAATGACGCTCCTGGAAAAGCCATGTATAATCTTTTTATTGTTTTTATTGCAGCAACATAATTTCACACTGAAAAAATGTGAAAAATCCAACCTTTGGTTTGAAAAACTGATAAACGTCTTGGCACCCCTGAAAAAGTTCTAGAAAAAAAAAAATGTAACAGAAGACATTTTTAATTTGAACTTTATGAAAATGTAATTCAGTTATTTCCTGTTTCTCAGCGATATAAACATGGCTGTCACAGAGGCTTATTTCTCTCAGCCACCCTCCAAAATAGGAAAGGTACATACACTGGCCCACATCTACAACCAAGCTCATAATTATTCATACCCCTGTCAGATTAAAGTTTTGAACTGATCTTTAAATGTAACCAACATGTTTCTTCTGATTGGAAGTCATATTAACATGTTGGAGCATCCCATCCAGGCTCAACACCTAAATCTAGTAGAGAATCTGTGAAAGGGGGCTAAAGATTAGGGTCATGGTGAGCAGGCCTTCCAACCTCAAAGACTTGGAGTTCATCACCAAAGATAAATCATCAAAACACCAGAGGAAATATGCAAAAAACGTTTGACTGCTGTTAATATCCATTTTTTATTTTATTTTATTTATTGAGAAGGTTATAAATTATTTTTGACATAAATAAAACCATAATTGTTGTTAATTTTTGAGAGATGTCTGTCTAGTTTCCAAGCAGAAATAAACTCCTTTGCTAAAGGAAAGTCATTTCAAATCTAGATCTGCAAGGGGTGTGAATAGTTTAGGGCTCAACTATACAGTCGGCGCAATAATAAAACAACTGGAACTGGGACTGGAGGAGGATCCAACCATCACACAAACATGTGGAGTTGGCTGAACTCTACTGGGACTCCGCCTGGATCTGGAAGCAGATCAAACTAAGCAGATCCAGCAACAAACACTCCAGCTGGGTTTGCTGTGATGATTATGTGGAAACGCAGCTCCTGCTAACAGTAAAGTATGGAAGAGGATCTGTCATGCTGTGGGCCTGTTTCTGAACTCATGTGCATTTACAATAAAACTGGTGGCCTCTGTCAGAAACCTGAACGTGGGTTGTTGGGTCTTTCAGGCGGATGAAGATCCAAACATTATGGACGGATCGACACCAGAATGGTTCAACACACTCAGTCAACTACTTCCATGGACATCCCAGTCCCCAGAACTAAGTACTGCAGGAAAGCTGTGAGATGAGCTGACGAGGAGACCAGAGAGGACCCAGGACTCTGGATGATCTCGGGAGATTGTGCAAAAAAGAATGGTCAACGATCCCGCTCTCTGTTGTTGGGGAGTGCTGTCCTATTGGAAGCTGAAGAAATGCACTCAAATTAAAGGTTGGATTATTGCAAAACTTTCAGTGAGAAATTTGGCTTGTCATAAAAGATCAATTTACACGTTTTCACTAAGAAAAACACGAATATTAAACATCTGCTAAAAAAATAACCAAAAAATGCAGTTGCAGCCAACAATTTATTACTAAACTAATGGAACAAGTCACTGATAAAAACATTTAAATATTCCATTCTGATGCTTGAAAATGAAATATGAAGAACGTAGCTTGGAATTAATTACTTGTTATTTTAAATACAAATGTAATAATTGTATCCGGTGTTAGTCCTGTTTTGCTATTTGTGCCAAATTTATGTAGTAAGTTTAAAAAAACAAGTGTTTTTGTAGGTCAGTTTGAGAAAAATAAACCTTGTTTTGGTTGAGACAGTTCAAGTTGATCTGAGCCAAATCATCTCGGCTCTAATATATTTCTGGCTGATTCATACACTCAACATACTACAGCGTGAAAGGATGATGTTTGATTGTTTTTGTACTTTTTTCCTCCAAAGCAGCCAGCTGTTTTTTCTTCTGCGCAGCATTCACCCTGAGCTGTTTCCACTTGATGAACTCGCTGATATTCTCCTTGGCTTCAGAAATGGCCTGAACATCCTCTGGATCCAAAGAGTCTTCCTCTGGCTTCTCTGCGTAACTGAGACACCAAAAACATAATTTTGCGTCAGTGAGTAATAAAACATGTAAATGCAAAGTTTTTAAAGTTGGTTATTCTGGTCCTGCAGGTTGGGTTTTTGAAAAAACAAGGAAGCAGTAACCAGATGTTTGACTCGTATCTGGGCCCATTCCTGCTTCCTCCTCTCTATTTTAGCTCGGGCTTGCTCTGCTTTCTCTGCTGCCTTTCTGAGCTTCTCTTCCTGCTGATCTCCCAGTTTAACCCTGGCTTTGGGAACCACAGTGGGCTGCAGCACCACCTCTTCTAAACATTGGTCTGAAAGGATGTCAGAATAGGCTAAAACGTGTGTCTAAGTGGTAAAATGAAACACCCTAATGTTACTTACCCTCTGTTTGTTGGCTGTCTTTTGAAGGCTCGGCTCTGGGTTTTCTCCTTTCCTGTCCGGATTCTCCGTCTCCGTTACGGTGGTTTATGATCTGAGGTTTTTTCGGAGGTGAAGCCCAGTGAAACGCTGGCAGACGGTACGTGGAGACTCTATGGTTGCTGCGTATTGCGACAACAAAAGTGATGATGTCAGCCTGCAGGGAGCCATCACACCTGAAAAAAATCGAAATTATCGTTAAATGGTAAATATCAGTTATTATTTATTTGTAATTTCTTGTATTTAGCAGCCTTACACCCGTAGGGATGAGGCTGTTGGTGATTCTGGTTGTTTGTGTGTTTGTGCACCATTCCTGCAGCTTTCTCAGTGCGATGCTGCAGCGCTCCTGCTCCCAGGCCATCTGCTTCCGGACCTCCATCACCTTCCGGGCCTTTAGCTTCTCTGCCTGTTCGTAAAAACGGCGGTCCAGCAGAGGTTCCTGAACAAACATAAACCCAACTAAATGCACAGAAACAACTCATACAAGTCAAAAACAATGTTGAAACAGATTTGAACTTTTTCCACATTCCAACCACAACACCAGTTTATTCTCTCAGGGCTTTATGTGGCAGCCCAGTGGTGTAAAATTGTGGCATGGAAGGAAAATGGGTTTAGTGTATTTCTATTCCGCCTCCCTAACCCTAATAATTTGTGAAAACAATCTTTCTCTGCAGTCCTTTGGGGTATTTTGCCCATAATTCTTTACAAAACAGCTCAAACTCAATCCGACTGGCTGCAGAGTGCCTGTGAACTTTTTAAATCTTGTCAGATTCTTGGTTGGATTTATGTCTGGACTTTAACTAGGCCATTCTAACACATGAATTTGCTTTGATCCAAACCATCATACTGTAGCTCTGGCTGTATATGTGGGTTGTTCTCCTGCTGGAAGGTAAACCTCCACCCCAGCCTCAGACTTCTTCAGCCTCAAACAGGTTTTTTTTCCCAGGATTGTCCTGAATTTAGCTCTATCCACATTAACTAACGCCAGCTTCCTCACAGCGTGATACTGTCACCTTCATGTTTCACCGTGCTGGTACTGTGTTCAGTGTCAGTTTTCTTCTACACATTGCATTTTGCTTGTAAACCAGAAAATGACCCTTTGCTCCCATCTGACCAGAGCACCTTCTCTCACACATTAGCCGTGTCCCAAACATGGCTTGTGGGAAACTTTAAAAGGCACAATATTTGTATTTCTTCTTTTCAAATGCTCATCTCAAATGTTTCATGTTACCAGATTCTCCCAACTGAGCTGTGGGTTTCTGCAGCTCCTCCACAGGTACCATAGGCCTCTGGTTAACCCTCTCCTTGCTTGGTCTGCCGGTTTAGGTGGAGGGCCATGTGTTGGTAGATTGATAGGTAGAAGATTGGGATAGTTTTTTAAACCCTA